>NC_081347.1:41668709-41769231 GCF_029784015.1 Lycium ferocissimum | reverse complement strand
TCTTATATGCGTGTAACGTGTCCCGGCCCCTCCGATGAGGGACTCGGCGAATAGGATCATGTATAACGTAATCATATGTCATATATACAAATAACGTGTCCCGGCCCGCTTTGCTAAGGGACTCGGTAATGGAATCATGCATGTCGTAATCATGTACCAAATATACATAACGTGTCCCGACCCTCTCTTGGGGTCTCGGTGAATAATCATCATGTGCCATCCTGGCCGCCATCCCCGTACCATCAAATCATAAATACATACAGATAACGTGTCCCGGCCCGCAAGTACGAGGGACTCGGTGAATAATGCAGTGGAATGCGCACGAGAACATGTCCTGGCCCGGGACTCAGTGAATCAGAATCATACCGTAAAGTACGCACGAGAACATAACATGCCCTGGCCCGGGACTCAGTGAAAGATACATTGAGCCATGCACGAGCAGAGTCGTGAGAAACCATATGCACATAAATCCAGACTCGATGAATACGTACACTTACCAACATTCGAAGGCTCAGAAACAAGTTTCGGGTTCTTTCGAATCGGTATCAGAAAGTTATAAACGTTTGAAATACGAAAACCTCTTCGGACTTTTCAAGCGATCCGAAATCGTACATGAAGAACATTAAGGCTTACAGAGAATGCTCATATCAAAATACTCAGATCAGAAGACTCACGTCCGAGTACTTATAATAGAGTACTTATATCGGAATACTCGTGTCAAAATATTTATACCAAATGTTCATAACGTATTGACTATGTCGAAATTCTCATATCGGAAGGCTTATACCGGAATACTTATATCAGAATATTTATATCAGAATAATCTATATCAGAATGCTTATATCAAAATATTCAAATCAGATCATTCGTACCGAAGCGTTTATGCCAGAATAGCCGAACCAAAATACTCACATCTGAATTACCAACTACTTATAACAAACTCAAAACATTAGCCAAAGGTTTCCATTAATTATCGTACGGAAATAAGGCAAATAGAACAATATACATAGGTCTCGGGGATTGTGGGTCCACCTCGGGTCAAATGAGGTGGCGTACCCAATTACGTATTTTACACTTCATAGTATCATTCGTGATAGTTTTAAGGTAGTCGGGTCCCACTTGTTCAAGTTCTAGATGTTTAGACAACTTTTCCAACCATTAGCAACATAATTGATTCAATTCTCCGAAAGAAAAAGGGGCAATTTCGGACGTGGATTCCGAAGAATAGAGTTGTCCCCAAGGTCCAAATTCAAGCCTAGTATATCTAGGACATGCCAAGAGAAAGAAAGGGTAAGCCTTACATACCTTTTCCGCTTCTTAAGCTTCTCCAAATTCGAATCCCGTTTTCTCCAAAATCTACAAATGGTCATGTTTACCAATTGTGAGTTGTAGCTTCCAAGAGTTCAACTTAAATTCATGTTTGTCTACCGAAATTTCGGCAGCATTTCCCCTATACATATAGCATCCCCGAGAATTTAACTCGGCCAAAATAATTCAACAACAACACCAACACCAACAACACCAACAATCATCACAAAACACAATATAGCATAACTAGTCTCCTTTCCAACATAGTGTAATAGTTTTCATTCCAACTTCACATTTTCAAATCAATACCAACCTTCTCATATTCATTTACTAATCAAGATCATTACAATACAATTTGGAAATATTTCATATCATTTCTACGAAATATTCACAAAATATACAAATTTTTCACCAAAACCATAATCCATCCAAAACTTCTAGTCTTCAACATACATATTCATAACATATTTCCATCTTCCAACTTCATCAACAACAACAACAATTGCATCCTACAATTCCATTCCCACAATTACATAAATTATAATAAAATCACAAAATTTCCTAGAACAACTTAACAACCAAATTTTCATGCTAACTTGAACTAGTATCCTTCCATTTACATTACAAGGCCACAACAACACAATTAACATAACAAATAAAATTTGATCATCCTTCTCCATCAACACAATGCCATACAGCCACACACTCTCACACACTCACACGGCTACACCCAATTTCATACCTCCATTCATTTCCGCATACTACAACACATATAACCTTCCATAACATATAAAGAACATAAAATTCTTACCTTTTCTCCAAACTTCCACTTGCCACCAACGTAGCTTTCTTGCTAAAAGAATTATACCACGTTGAAGAGCATCCTTGAATTAGTAGGAATACCACAAGAAAATAATTTTTGGAACAAAATCTCAAGGGGCAAAAATTAAAGAGCTTGGCCGAATGGCCCTTCTCTTGCTCTTTCTCTTTTTTTTTTTTTTTTGTTCATGCTTTCTCTCCAATTATCTTCAATTAAAAGATGAACTCCCTCCTTGTATATATATATAAGTCTCCTAGTCATGTGAGGGGCACATGCCTCTTTTTTTTTTCATTTGTCTTTTCTTTCTCTAGAATTTTCTTTGTTTTTCTTGATTTTTCCATCATGGTCAAAGAAGACCAATGTCTTCTTTTGTACATTTTAGTCCCCAAAATAATGTGGGCATATACTTATGCCACATGGCCAACATGAGAATTTTCATGAAACTCATGTGAAATTCCCGTTTTACCCCTCGACATTCCTCAATATTACCATTTTGTCCCTAACCTTCCGCATTATTTCCACGGCCCATTTTGCGAATTTATCTTCTTGCCCTTAGCCTTTCTCAGCATTTCCATAATACCAATATTCATAATCGATATTCATAACCAACTTGTGCATTAAAATAACTCGTAAAAATGATCTTGTCCTTAACTTGCCACGACTTCTTCGAATTTCCGAATGTATAAAATACGGGATATAACAGCAAACATTTTATTGATATCGAAAAATTTACAGGGAGATTGTTTGATGCCTTCTAACTATTACATAGCCTCCTTTTTATAGGAGTTGGAGGCTACTTCAAGACATATCTTACATGGCACATGGGCCCCGCTAGACATGTGAAGGGCCTAATAAAACAAGCCTAATAAAACGAGCCTAATAAAACATCCTAATAAAACAAGCCTAATAAGATAGGCCGAATAAAACAAGCCTAATAAAACGAGGGGAACATTATCCGAAGCATGACAACCATGTGCAAGCATGTGACCGCGGGGTCTGCTTTTGTCTTTCTTGTAAGCACGTCAGTAAGCCTTATCCGACGGAGCGGTGCTTGATGGCGTCGACGGCGGAGTTGTGTATCCTTCCTTTATCCACCATTCTGGTCCATGTTTTTTCTTAAAATTTCCTTTGTTTTCCAGACTTCTTTTTCACGACCTTGTGTAGTAGCATTTTCTGCTGGATGGTCCTAGCATCTCTGGATCAATTTTTTTTGAATCTTGAGATGGAAAATTCAACCTTATCTTTATGATAGCCTGAGTGACTTCATTTTTGATTATCTCATACGGCACTCGATACTCCTTTGCTGCTTCTCGAACTCTTTCCCAATGGGGATGGTCATCAGTGTAATTCTAACGAGCCCATTCTTTCGGCCATATCTCCTTTGGGATGCACTTATTTTGCTGTGTGCTTCGCTGTATTCATCTTCTAAGGACAAGATAGAGACGGGGAATTCCCACCATAGTGAAATATCTGGCTGAGCATAGACCTTCCCATCAATAATCTTTATCGGTCGATGTAACATGAACACTTTCACTGCGTAGGAGTCTCGGAAACATTGAACCCAATATCTTCGTGGTTTGAACCATTGCATAAACTTTCTGAGAGCAGGTTCAATCCTGTCAAAATGTCGGAACATGTCGCACTTGAATTCCATGAAAATATAATACTGGTGACATAAGTACCAGAAAAACCATAATAGCTCCTGTGGAAAATCGTTGTGCATTGCTATGAATATGTGACAGAATGGGTATTCTGGATTGACTCCGAATGGCTTAAAGATGGTTCCTCCATATTTTTGAAAAACTAGAAGCTCATCGAAAGTCCTTCTTTCTGTAAGGATGGATGGATCAAACGGGTCCATAAAATTGCTGAAGAATTCCGGCGGATGATCTAATATTCTTGATGAACTAGCTCCTGGTGAGCTTGCAAGCATTAAAATTTGGCTAGTTAGCCTTTTCTGCAGCTTGGCTTGAAATCTCTTTGAAAACTCATCTGGCCTGGATAGGAAATCCGCTAGAATATTATCCTTCCCTTTAAGGTGCTTTACTTGGAATTTGTAAGGGGAGAACCATTGTGCCCATCTGAGAATCTGTGGATTTGGGATAATCTTTGGATTTATACGGATCATCTTCGGGAAAGCCTTCATATCCATCTCGATAAGAAACTTTGTGTGAATTAAAAAGAAACTAAACTTTTTAATCCCATTCTTTACGGCAAAAATTTCTTTGAATGTGGAATGATAGTGTTGTTCAGCATCTTTGAACTTTCCACTGGCATATCCGCATATTTTTCGTTGGCCATCTTTTTCTTCAAAAACTACCGCACTCCAATATTGGTTGCTGGCATCCATTTGCAATATCGTTTTTCCGTCTGACGGAATATGGAGGGCTTTGACTTCTTTTGAGATTTCTTTTACTCTCCGAACTGCTTCATCCTGTTCCTTTCCCCAACCTTGGGCATTCTTCTTGAGCATTTTTGTAAGTGGAGCAATGTATGTAGAGACATTAGGGATAAAATCTCTAACATAATTAATCACACCTAAAAACTATTGGAGCTGCTTCATTGTAAAATTGGTGTCTGGGAATTTGAACAGCTCTTGACAAATATGTGGCCCTGGGCTGTATGCTTCATGAACAAAATGCATCCCCAGAAAATTAATTTCCTTTTTAGCAAGAATCATCTTTTTCTGTCAGTGCATGATTCCATTTTTCTCCACCAGGTCATGGAATTGTTGGAGCAAAGTGAGGTGTTCTTCCATAGTATCACTAAAGAGTAAGATGTCATCAATGTAGACTAGTGATGTATGGAGGATGGGTTGAAATAATTTTATCATGGCTTTTTGGAACAACGAGGGTGCCGTTTTCAACCCAAAGGGCATGACCTTCCATTGAAAGTGATGATCGGGTATACAAAACCCTATTTTTGGTCGATTTTCTGGGTGTATTCCCAACTGCCAAAACCCCGATTTATGGTCAAACTTGGAAAAGTATTTAGCTTTGGCTAAGTGTGAAAAAAGGGTGAGTTTATTTTGGGATAGGGAATTTATCATCTTGGAGGAAATAGTTAAGAGGTTGATTGTTTATGACTAATCTGAGTTTACCTCTTGTTTGTTCCGCCTATTTATTGACATAGAACACCTTACACGCCCATTATGAATTAGAGGGCTCGATAAGTCCAAACTCCAAGAGTTCTTCACATTCCCTTTTGGCAAGCTGAAGATGATCTGGATTTATCTTAGGAGTGACTTGCCTTCGTTGGATTAATGCTTTCATTCTTCTTGAATTGGAGTTTGATGAAAAAAATCTTCATTTAGCCTTAAAGACTTTTTGCATTTTCCCATAAACTCCTTGTAAGAATCCACACATGAATGCTTTAACAACTGCTTTTCTATCTTCTTGATCTGTTCAGCATCAGTTATTTGGAATAATCGTAAAACATTTGTATATGGCTTGAATTGTTTCTTGAACTTTATTCCATGGGCTTTGATCCGGATCTGATCTTTAAGTTGCCTGAAGATGTCAAATCCAACAATGAGATCTTTCCCTGGGACATCTGATCCAATCAGCTTAGTTCGAAACTTCAACCCTGGGAAGAATTTAATTGTGATTGGATGCTTTGTGATGACTGTGGTGGTTAGGACTCTAGTCCCTGCAGTGTTGAGATCTTTGAAATGTGGAATCCATTGATCCTCAGGAAGGACGGCTGGGTTCATCAGTGAACATGCCGCTCCAGTGTCCATGAAAGCAATAACCTGGATTGGTTTATCCTATTTAGATAGATAGACTTTAAGCTGGACCTGTGGGATTACCATGATGCTGTTGATATCTTGACCTTTCCTACTAGTTCTGAAATCTAATAATATTCATCTCCATATTCTTCGTACACATCCATGGAAAAGAGGGTCTGCTCTATGGGTTCGTCCTCTAATGAGAGAATAGATTCAAGATCATCATCTTCACCTAGATGGATACCAGTGTAGTCCTTTATTTCAGTAAGGAGCTTGATTGACCTTCTGGATTGGGGATAATATTTTGCATAATGCCCAATCTTGTTGCAGATAAAGCATCTATCATTTTTTCGGGACTTTCCTAGGCTCCTTCTCCTGAAATATTTTGTGCGCCTCCTGGGATCCTTCTCCTGAAGGCCTTGGCCATTTGAATCACTTGAATCTTCCTTTTCGTCTGGGGACATGGCACGAACAGCTTGACCCAGTAATTAGGCCAGACATCCTGCAAGCTTTATCAAGGGCTAGATTATTTCGTATGATCTGCTTCAAAACAGATCTCTTTGTGCAGATATCATCCAACGCTAGAAATATTTCTTACCTGATATAGCTGACCTGTGGGATCATTATCGATTGGAACTTCTCCTCAACGATCGTCATGGTCTGGCTTGTTAACATCTTTGGAAGTGATGAAATAAAGGCTTGCTTGAGACTAGCTTCTCCGCCTAACTCAAAGAACATTTTAGCCATCTTCTGAAAATGGATATCAATGACATCTCTGTCAAATGCTACGCATTTCATTTCGAAGAACTGTCTCCTTAGTTTTTCTTGCCTTTGGCCTGTATCTCCACAAAATACTTCCTGGAGTATTCTGATGTTGAAAGCAAAGTCTTGGGATGTGAGAAACATATTTTTGTCTTATGTCCCAAGTGAATTCCACCAGTCTCTGAGAATTCCGGAGAACCTTGAAGTGAATTCTGACAGGATCATGTACTTTTCCCGTTCGACAAGATTCTTTGTCACCATCCAAGTAAAGAAATCTTGGATCCTTCGAGGCCATTTTGATACTTTGATATCATCCAGACTGAAAGTATGGAATCCAGTCCCAACGAATTTTTTGGTTGTTGGTTCTGGAATTCTTTCTGGAATTGGCTCATCTGTCATCCCGTCACGATCATCATCTACTTCAGAGATTTCTGGTTCTCTGGGTTGATTCATGAATATTGGTGGGTTATCTTCTTGTGAAGAGTCAACTGAGAAATCTTCGCTTGTCTCAACGCTTTCTTTCGTAGGATCAGTATCATATGAATCTTGGTCAGTGGATCCTAGGGTATCATCCTCCTCTATATCATTTGTGATTTGGGCCACGTAGAGGTTAGGAATCTTTTGGGCCGAGATCATCAAGTTTTCTAGCTTGGGTTCTTTTGAAGCTTCCCCGTGTTCTTTCTTTCGTTTGGACCGCTTTTGGGCCACCATAGAGTCTTTTCTTTCCCAGACTATTTTTGCAATGTCAAACTCAGGTTCATCGTTTTGTTTTTGGGTAAAAGACATAGGGTCTCATTTTGTGGATGGGAACATAGTGAAAGAATGTTCAAGCTTTGGTGGTGAGTATGTTTGTGAGGTCATGGGGAAAAAGGTGGCTTTTGATGGACAACTTTGTGTTTTTTGCGGTTCAAGGTGACCATATCTCAATTGTTGTATTTGTTCCTTAATGTCAGCCATTTCCTTTTGTTGTTGGTTAAAGAAGTGGAAAAGGGAAGTTCCTGGTGGAAAATCTCATACTGCATGTTTGTCCTTCGCAATTCCAGGGCTTTGATCAGTCCAGCATGCTGAGAAGATGCTTGTTCCACTTTTTTCTCAATTGTCTCCACCCTGCTCATCATCTTGTTTTGTGTGTGAGCAACATTTTTTATGGAAGTGCTAATATTAGTTAACACTTTGTTTTGGCAAATGGCATTTTTGGATTGCCAATTGATTATTGCTTCTACTTCACTTGTTAGTGGCTTTTTTCCAGTGGGCAGCACAACATTTTGCCTTGAAATTTTTGGGGCATGGCTTGCACCATATTTTTCAAAAGGTTGTTGTGAAGGAAATTCAGGGGTGTGACTGGAGCTTGATGGGTTCATCATGAGTATTTCTGGCTTTGGGATATTTGGATTTAAAGGATTGTGATATAAATTTTGGTTAGGGAGAGGTGGCCAGTTTTGAGGTTTGTACGAAACAAGGAATTCATATTTTCTGGACGGCTTAGTGGCGATAGATGAATCTCCTTCTTCATACCTTGTCCGGAACTCTCTTTCAGAGTTTCTCCCTTTTTTCTTTGATTTGGCTCTTCTTGTATGATGTTCATCCCATTCAATTTCATCGTCAAGACATTCTTGGCAGTCACATTAGATATCCCATGGCAGTGTCCCATGAAAGGACATTTGAACTGCCATACATCATGACCTTCATTATCAAACTGCTTTATCCAGTCATGTTCACCCATGATACTTGGGAGATGGTAAGAGAATGTTTCAGGGTCATCTTGGTGTGCTTGGTTATAAGTGGGTTGGTACATCTGGAAAGAAAAGGTTGTTTTGTTGGGTTTTTTAAGGTGAGAGTGGTCAAAGCTTATAGCAACTGTTTTATCGGGTTTTTTTGGAAAAAGTGGGTTTAGAGGATTGGAGAGGTTCAACAGGTTCTCTCAGCATTTCATAATTCGTGACCCATGTATCCGGAAGGACTTTGATAAGTTCTTCCCTTGAGCTGTTTTGGGATTTGGGTGCACATGGTAGTTCCGTTGGTGGCATCTACTTTTAAGAGCAAAGCATTTTCTCCATCTGGAAGGGAGAGATCCATAGCATGATTCTAAACTCGACAAGCTACTTGGTAATGTAAAGTAGCTTGAATAGCATCTTTAGCTTGTGGAGCAACTTGAATTTGGACTTGGAGTTTTAAAGCCTCTGTTAGATATGGATCATACAGGGACATGTTAAAATTAGAGAATATAGTGACAAAAACTGTCGCAGCATTTAGAGTGACTTCTGTGGTACCCAAATTCGCATGTTGGTACTCATTATATCTGGTATCAAGAAGGTCAAGGTGAGCCACAACTGGTTAGCCTTTTCTTCCATGATATGTTAATGCAATTCTAACAGCACCAAAATGGATATGGGTGAAACCATGATTTTTCCATTGTCTAGGAAAATCATTTGGAATCTGCAGAGTGATGAATTGTTCCTCTTGAGTTGCTAGAATAGGGTGCTGGTCAAGTTTTGAGGCACCAACATATTCTTTAGCTCTTTTGGGCTTTTGTTGGACCAGGGAACGAGTTTGTGACCACGGGGAACATGTCTTTTTTGCAAAAGCAGAATATGGGTTTATGAGGGGTAGGTCGGTAGGAGACACTTTGTTTTCATCAGGTAGGATATCAACTTCATAAAGGTAGTAATATTTGCAAGAAAGGGTTTTATACAGAGTGGGAGACATATTTACTTTTGCTAAGAACTTACAAGGGTGGGACGCAGATGGTAACGACTCAGACATATGTTTACTAAACTGCTCCTCTCTTCGAAAGAGATGGATTGGCTTTGATACCATAAAGTGTGTAGAGGGCGGGGAAATAGCAAGCAAGAAGGCCAGACTGCAAGCACAATAGTTTTCTTACATGGTAGGACTGGGCACCAACAAAAATAACAATGATATGCCTGAGTACTGGATACTCAGTGAGTGTCTGAGGGGAAATCGTCAATAAACAAAATAAGATAGTAAAACTCAGTAAAGCAGTATTTATGTAACAGTTTAAAATCCAGGAACAGAGTAAAACACCAAACTTAACCAAAATCATCTGAGAGAAACCAATAACAAAGAATACCACGAGTTTAACTCATATACCATTTACCACATCAAGTCTTTCACTTAGGAATCTGAAATCATCAACAAGCCAGCCTATGGATAACCAAAGAATCAATACATGCCAACTCACGGGCAAACAATCGTTTGATACACCGGGGCTATTATCCCACGGAGGCTAATTGTCCTCTGGACTAGCACAATAATAGATGCCTTTGGGCCACATGTCACTCCCCGAACCATGGCTTGGGCGAAACACGGCACTCGGTGCCTTACTGCATGTGACGAGCGAACCACATTGCTTGCTGAATCATCATGAGGCATACATGAGCGGAATGTAACATGAGAACAAGATGATCCTTTATAAAACAAGAATAGTCATAGTATTAAATAAAAAATTTGTTTAAATCTTGAATGCGGAATATCAAAACTGAGTTAAAGGTGGATACTCAACTCATATAAAAATCTGACATAACAGACTGCATAGTCTATGAAACTTCTAACATGTACATGAGTCTGCCAAACATACTTACTGGGACAAGGCCCACAACATACCTTTAAATGCATAACTAATCATGAAAGTAATTAATTGGCTAAAACCCCGAAGAGAATGGGGCTCACCCGCAGCGATACGAATCTTCCCCTGCGGCGGATGCGTCATCTGTAGAACCGTACCGCATCATAAAATGCAGGCCCGAGGGCAATAGAAAGGGACGTCGGACAATGAATGTCTTGGTATGTAAAAAAGGCGAAAGAATAAGCATGGCACATGAAATAGCAATGGTAAAAGCTGAAACTGAAATAGAAACCTGGCTGTAAGCATGAGCATGGATACATATATATAAATAACATAAGTAAAATATCTATAGGAGAGCATTAGTATGACCGACATGTAACCACCACGTTAGTACGTGGCGTCTGATCTTTGCCCGACCAGCTAAGCCATCCTGTATTTTGCCGGGGTACAAGACATGAACATGAACATGAATGGATCGAAATCCCTCAATGGGAAAAATATGAAGGAATCGTCCTACTGGGCGGAACAATCCTTATCCTACGTTGGCATATGTAGTTTCAGGTATGAAACCTTCTCGGTAATCTGTTCAACTTCCTAATTACATGAATATAGATATAATTTGCTTAGTAGCCCATGAATTATATAACTTGTTTGCAAACATGATTCTTGCTTATATAACAACATGAAGGTAATATATATAATATAACTTGTATGAAACCATGGAGACATGTAGGATTTTCATGAAGATAACCATAATATTTCATAACTTGCATGCAAGAACCTATTGAATGCAAAGTATGGGTTTTTCATGGATTACAGATAGATTCTCAATAACCAAAAAGGGACTATTAAAAATACAATAACGAAGTAATCATCCAAACATAGTATATCATGGTACATATACTTAGGTTTATCATGAACATGGCTAAACCTAGTTTTGGTGTAACTTGTATAATCATGGAGGAACGTGGCGTGGGGAAGAACAAACATATTCTCACACGTGGATAGAAACCCTGCATACCTGGTAATGCTCCAAACTCGTAACAAAAGTCTGAACTTTGTAGAAGAATTCCAAAAGATTAAACCTTGAGCCTTGAGATGGGTTTTCTTGAAAACCCTAGGTTAAGAATGATGAACTCTTATTTAGAAATCATGGATACATGTTAGAATTCACTTGTAATGGTTGGAATAGTCTTACCTTATTGTTTTGGATTGTTGGGAGAAGAAAACCTTCGTGCTAGGGCTTGGAGAATGTGAAAACTGGAAAAAGAACTGAACAGGATGTATTTATACTTAACTGTGTCGGGAATTTATACGGTCAACTTATGCGGTCCGTATAAAGTTATACGGTCCATTCATGTTCATGTTCATGTCTTGTACCCCGACAACATACACGATGGCTTAGCAATCCTTATCCTACGTTGGCATACGTAGTTTAAGGTATGAAACCTTCTCGATAATCTGTTCTACTTTCAAATTACATGAACATAGATATAATTGGTTTAGTAGCCCGTGAACTATATAACTTGTTTGCAAACATGATTCTTACTTGTATTACAACATGAAGGTAATATATATAATATAACTTGTATGAAACCATGGAGACCTGTAGGATTTTCATGAAGATAACCATAATATTTCATAACTTGCATGTAAGAACCCATGGAATACAGAATATGAGTTTTTCATGGATTACAGACAGATTCTCAATAACCAAAAAGGGACTATTAAAAATACAATAACGAAGTAATCATCCAAACATAGTATATCATGGTACATGTACTTAGGGTTATCATGAACATGGCTAAACCCTAGTTTTAGTGTAACTTGTATAATCATGGAGGAACGTGGTGTGGGGAAGAACAAAGATGTTCTCACACGTGGATAGAAACCCTACATACCTGGTAATGCTCCAAACTCGTAACAGAAATCTGAACTTTGTAGAAGAATTCCAAAAGATTAAACCTTGAGCCTTGAGATGGGTTTTTTTGAAAACCCTAGGTTAAGAATGATGAACTCTTATTTAGAAATCATGGATACATGTTAGAATTCACTTGGAATGGTTAGAATAGGCTTACCTTATTATTTTGGATTGTTGGGAGAAGAAAACCTTCGTGCTAGGGCTTGGAGAATGTGAAAAGTGGAAAAAGAACTGAATATGATGTATTTATACTTAACTATGTCGGGAATTTTTACGGACAACTTATGCGGTCCTCATAAAGTTATACGGTCTGTATAACTTGGCCGCATTCGATAATGATTAAAATCCCAGAACCTGTAATATCCCAAATGAGTTCCACGAACTGAAATATGGTCCGTATAGAAGCATTTCACAAACTTGGCATAACTAGAATTTTTCTTCCTGCGTAACACGAGCTGGTTATACGGGCCGTATAATAATATACGATCTGTATAACTGGTCATATAAATGGAACTTTGCTGAATTGAGACAAATTTATTTCCCACACTTCTCATCTGGTCTTCTAAGTCTCCAATCATGAACGTAACCTAGTTTAAAGTTACGAGGTGTTATAATATCTCCCCCTTGGGATCATTCGTCCTCGAATGATGGGTCATGGTTTAGAATATGACTGGACATGGCTTGAATACCTGAATGTGAAACATGACATGAAACATGGACACTGAATTAACATAACATAGTTACATAGAAACATGAATTCTGAGACATGGAACATGGGCACTGGATACATGACATGAGCGTGAAACATCAAACATGACATGGACTATGGAAGGTTACCTTGAGCGTTCTTTGCTTGCTCGGTAAACAAATATGCTTACTTGGATTTCATGTTTTTTCGGCTTCCCATGTAGCCTCTTCAACTTTCTGACTCCTCCATAAAACTTTAACTGAGGTAACTTCCTTAGTTCTCAACTTGCGAACATAACGATCAAGAATGGCTACGGGGATCTTCTCATAGCTGAGGCCATCCTTAACCTTTATGGTATCAGCAGGAACAACCAATGACGGGTCTCCTACACACTTCCTCAACATGGATACATAAAACACTGGATGAACAACAACTAACTGTTGGGGAACCTCAAGTTCATAAGCTACTTGACCGACCTTTCGCAGAATCCTGTAAGGTCTAATATATTTGGGACTGAGTTATCCTTTCTTGACAAATCTCATAACACCCTTCATAGGTGAAGCCTTAAGGAACACCCAATCATTAACTTGAAATTCTAAGTCCCTTCGTCACACATCTGTGTAAGACTTCTGGCGACTCTGAGCTATTTTCAAACGCTCTTGAATCAACTTGACTTTCTCCATAGCTTGATAGACCATATCTGGTCCCAACAACTCTGCGTCACCAACTTCGAACCAACCAATCGGTGATCTACATCTGCGCCCCTACAAAGCTTCATACGGTGCCATTCCAATACTAGCATGGTAGCTGTTATTATAAGCAAACTTAATGAGGGGTAAGTGATCATCCCAATTACCTTTGAAATCTAGGACACATGCTCTCAACATGTCTTCAAGAGTCTGAATAGTACGCTCTGCCTGACTATCTGTCTGCTGATAAAAAGCTGTGCTGAGGTTTACCTTGGTACCCAATCCCTTCTGAAAGGATTTCAAAAAATTCGCTGTGAACTGAGCACCACGATCTGAAATAATAGACACTGGGGTCCCATGCAATCTGACAATGTCATTAACATACAACTTGGCATAATCTTCTGCTGAATATGTGCTCTTGACTGGCAAAAAGTGCCCGACTTAGTAAGCCGATCAACGATCACCCAAAAAGAGTCATGCCTCCTAGCTAGACGAGGTAGACCTAATACAAAGTCTATATTGATCATTGATCATTTCCCATTTCCAGACAAGAATATCAATATTCTGAGCCAAGCCACCGGAGCCTGCGGTGTTCTACTTTCACTTGTTAACAATTCGGACACTTAGCTACAAAATCGCTACATTCTTCTTCATATCATTCCACCAATAAATCTCCTTAAGATCATGGTACATCTTAGTGGAACTGGGTGAATGGAATACACAGAGTTGTGAGCTTCGACCGATTCGCTCTCTGAGCCCATTTACATCTGGAACACATAATCTGCCTCGGTACCTCAAGGTACCATCATCTCCCCCTTGTTCAAAAGCCGCCGTCTTATGCTTGTGAATCCCCTCTTTCAGCTGTAACAAGTAGGGATCCTTATATTGCTTCTTTTTAACTTCAACGACTAAGGAGGAAAGAGCTCTATTTTGAACAGCCACACCGCTATCCTCGGAGTCCAAAAGTCAAACTCCAAGACTGGCCAAACGGTGAACTTCATTGGTCATAACTCTCTTATCTGAATGAATGTGGGCTAAACTTCCCATGGAACACCGACTAAGAGCATCGGCTACAACATTCGCTTTCCCCGGATGACAAAGAATATCCACATCATAGTCCTTAAGCAACTCGAGCCATCTTTTCTGCCTAATATTTAGCTCTCTTTGCTTGAAGATATCTTTGCAGGCTTTTATGATCTGTGAAAATATCAACATGCACTCCATATGAATAATGACGCCATATCTTAAGTGCAAAAGCAACAACTGCTAGCTCTAAGTCATGAGTCGGGTAATTCTTTTCATGAGCTTTGAGTGACAAGATCCATAAGCTGCAACCTTACCATGCTGCATTAAGAAACATCCGAGACCAATCCTCGAAGCGTCACAATATACAACGAACCCTTCGGTTCCCTCTAGTAGTGTCAAAACTGGAGCAGAAGTCATTCTCTTCTTCAACGCTTCAAAGCTTCACTCGCAAGTATCTGACCATTGAAACTTAACCTTTTTCTGGGCTAACTTAGTCAATGGGGCAGAAATAGAGGAAAATCCCTCCACAAAACATCTATAATAACTCGCCAGACCCAAGAAACTTCTTATATCAGCAACTGAGGTGGGTCTGGGACAATTCTTTACGACATCTATTTTCTGAGAGTCAACTTTTACACCTTCACCCAAAATTACATGGCCTAAGAATGCCACTGACTTAAGCCAAAACTCACACTTTGAGAACTTTGCTAAAAGCTCGCGATCCTTAAGTGTCTGCAACACTATTCTGAGATGTACTGCATGATCAGCCTCACTGAGGGAATATACCAGAATATCATCAATAAAGACAATGACGAATGAATCGATATAAGGCTTCAAGACCCTATTCAAAAGATCCATGAAAGCAGTTGGTGCATTTGTCAACCCAAATGACATAACAAGAAATTCAAAATGCCCACAACGGGTTCTGAAAACAGTCTTAGGAATGTCAACTTCCTTAACCTTTAACTGATAGTAACTTGATCTGAGGTCAATCTTAGAATAACATTGGGCACCCTGAAGTTGGTCAAGCAAATCGTCTATCCTGGAAAGAGGGTATCTGTTCTTAATGGTGACTTTGTTCAACTGGCGGTAGTCAATGCACATGTATAAGGAACCATCTTTCTTTCGGACAAATAAAACTGGCACAACCGAAGGTGAAACACTGGGCCTAATAAATTCCTTATCAAGAAGATCTTTCAACTGGGCTTTTAACTCTTTTAACTCTGTTGGAGCCATTCTGCATGGCGGAATAAATAACGGCTGAGTGTCAGGAAATAGATTAATTACAAAGTCAATCTCCCTGTCAGGAGGAACTCTGGGAAGATCTTCTGGGAAGACCTCTGGAAACTCATTAACAACTGGTACGGACTAGAGAGTTGGAGTTTGGGTATCTGAATCCCTGACTCGAACTAAGTGATAGATATACCCCTTGGAAATCATCTCTATGGCTTTAAGATAGGAGATAAATCTACCCCTGGGTACTACTAAATTACCCTTCCTGTCACGACCCAACCCCGTGGGCCGCGACTGGTGTCCTATCTGGACACCCACACGTACCTACCTGATAGATCTGGCGTACCAATTTGCTAAATTCCGTTTAGACATACATAAATTCATACAGATATAAGTCTTTAAAGGGGAACATACACACATATATATATATACATGCGGGCACTCGCACGAAGCCGTTAGGGCTATTATATCGGACGGAGTCGCAACTCGAACACACGCTGCCTACCACGGTGACAACCCACAACCCACAAACATGTCTACAGGCCTCTAACATACAGAACAGAATCAGAAGACGGGACAGGGCCCCGCCGTACCCAAATAACCATATGTACAAAGCAGACAAACAACAAAAGGTATATACCAAAAATATCAGCTCCGGATCAAAGGGAGCTCTCCAGACAGCAAACCGATGTCCTAAACTGGCGGCGTATCACGCGGCGCGTCTGTACCTGCGGGCATGTAGCGCAGCCCCCGAAGAACAGGGGGTCAGTACGAAGGTGTACCGAGTATGTAAAGCGGAAATATAACATACATAATCATAATAATCAGAGTCAAATATGCAAAATCATAACAGACAGAATCGGATTCGTAGCGGAGCCAGACTTACAGAGTGTGCAGACAGAATCATAATATGTCAGATTTAGGGAGTGTAGCTGACGGAGTTTCAATACGGACTAGAGGTACAGAATGTGGCTGACGGAAGCACAATGCAAATCAGATGCACAGAGTATGATTACAAATCGTCAACAGAATCCGAGGTACGGAGGTGAATCGATTCTCAAATCAGAACTCGGAAGTATGACATACGAGTCGACGAATCAGACATACAGAAATATGACAGACAGAGCCATAATCCAGATCAGACGTACAGATGTGTGTCAGACAGAATCATGCATGCAGAGTCATAAGCATATACAGACATACATATCATATATCAGATCCCGGCCCTTTAATAAGGGACGCGGTAACAGAACCCGGCCCTCGTAGTACGGGACGCGGTGGACAGACAGAATCAGATCAAATGCCATCCTGGCCGCCATCCCCATAAATCACATAATCAGATCATAATCAGATGTAAACAGATCCCGGCCCGCACATCCGAGGGACGCGGTGAACAATGCAGTGAAGTGCACGAATCACAGAACCTGGCCCGGGCGCAGTGAAGGAAGCATTGAGGCATCCACGAACAGATCCATGAGAAACCATATACATACAGACCGACATACAGACTTAATGAAACTGAAATAGTTCAGAAGATCAGTCAAATCGAGTAGTCGATCATGGTCATAATAGATACGCATACGTGTCATTTTGGGACGGCACGACAGATTATTTCAGAACAGAATATCCAGAACCGTTTCAGACGTCGTACTATACTATGGAACTCATAAAGCCGGTCATATCAATTATCATATGATAGCAGAACGATAGTCCTGAACTAATTAAGAAGATCGGACCAAAACGGAGTCAATTTGTGCCTTACAAGAACTATCAGGGCTTTGTGGGCCCACCTCGGACCCAATCATAGTAGCGAACGTAAATTATGGATAATAAACCTTAAGGAGTCGTCCATAGTCATCTTAGAGTGTTCCGACTCCATTTATGGAAGTTAGGCACATATAGTGTGTTTTATCGACGAAAGGTAAAGGAATAGTTCAATCTTACTGAATGGTTTTGAGCTATTATCAATCTCGGAGTATGAGAAGCAGAAGTGAGATCGAGGCTCGCTTTCAAGCCTGTTACATTCAGAACATGCCAAAGAATAAAGGGCAAGACTTTACATACCTTGGTTATGCTTTTTCGCTCGTCCAATTTCAATTCCCGTTTCGTCAAAAAATCTGCAAATGGTCACCTTTACCACTTACTATTCATGAGAGCTAACATTTCACTCTTGGGTTTCTATTTGGCTACCGAAATCTCGGCAGCACCTCCCCTATAAATATGACACCCCCGAGATTCAACTCGGCTCAAAACAACCAACAACAAGCCAACAACAACACCAACAACAACAATAATCGCAATAAAACACAATATAACCTATTTAGTCACCTTTCCAACTTCGCGTCTCCAACTCAATCTCAATATTTCCACATTCACTATTAATCAAGATCATTACAATACCATTCGGAAGCGTATAATAACATTTCTACGATATATACACAAGATATACAAATTATACAAACTTTCCAACATAAGGCCATAATTCTTCCAACACTTCCAAATCAATACAAACTTACATCATTTTTCCTCCGTTTAGATTATAAGAATCATAACAATACATCCAACATATCAAACAAAACAATTCATCACTATCTCCATTAAATTCATTTCATCATCCATACCACACGGCCAACATCCATATTCTCCAATTCAACACAATTCATTCATCTTTCATTTCCAATATAAATTTCACAACAACCATAACTAGAATACAACATGAAATTAACTTAACCTTGCCTACATCACAACACACACATACACGGCCATGCACACACTTGCACAACCACACGGCCATGCACACACACACCACAATTTCATGATATTCATGCCACTCTACATACCATAACATATATGTAACCTTCCATAACATAGCAAAAGCATGAAATTCTTACCTTCCTTCAATGATTTCTCCTTGCCACCACAACCACTTTCTTGCCAAGATATTTATATCACCATGAAGAGCACCTTGAGCTTACTAAGAATATAAGAAAATTACAATTTTTGGACCAAGATTGAAGGGCTAGAAATTTTTTTTTTCCTTTTCTCTCTCTTTTCTCCAAGGCCGAATGGCCTTTTCTTTTTTTTTCTCTTGATTTTTCTTTTGTTTTCTTGAAATTTCTAGACACACACATGGATATATATATAATTAATTTGTCACATGGAAAAATTAATTGGATCATGGGTTTGGGCTCATAGTTGGCCGGCCACCCCTTTAATATTGGGCCTCATTTTCATTTTTTTTTTGGAGCCCAATTAGTAGTAAATCTTATTTGATAATTCCCGAAACTAATTTCCAAAATTTCCAATTTTGCCCTTAGGCCTTCTCCAGTGTTTCCGCATTCAAGCTTCCATATCCGCCACACACCTACTAAGAAAAATTCAAACATGGCCTTCTTTCTCATAAGTCACAATTATTTCGAATTTTCCGATTATGCAAAAAGGCGGGATATAACATCCTCCCCCCCTTTTTAAAACATTCGTCCTCGAATGTTAAATTAACCTCATGGTAGATCAAAATGAACGGGAAGGTCTTCATCAACTACATACTTGCACTTAATCGAAGAACTTGTAAAGGCCTTCATTTTCCGATATCATCCATCTTTCTTCGATACCACCGCATTAGGGTTGTTCGTACAATCTCAAATCGGATATACGGCGTACGGAATCTTGATCGAACCAGAAGATCAAACGGACGTCGGACGGAGTCATTCCAGAAGTCGAAGCACAAGGTACGACGGAGTAATCATATTCCGACGATTATCTTAAGCGAATTAAAAATTCGGAGCCGGACGTACGGAACATATCGGACGGACCCATAATCAAAGTCTTACCGAACATAAATCCGTAGTCAAAATCGGACACATAAAAATATATCGGATGATTTGCAGCCGAGAGTCGTACGTATAGAAAGTTATCGGACGGATTTGAAATCAAAGTCGGACGTATAGACACATATATCGGACGTTCGTATCGAGGTCGATGTACGAAAATGTATCAAATATATTTGTAATCGATCCGACGATAGAAGTGTGTCGGACGTAAATATAATTGGTCATATCGAGTCGATGAGAGGTTTATCGGACAGATTTGAAGTCGAATCGGACGTACCAAAGTATATCGGACGTAATTATGATCGGAGTCGGACGTACGAGAGGTATATTAAACGAGAAACGTAATGAGATTCGAAGCACGGGGTTATAGTAAACGAACTCCACCGAAGCGAGGGTAAATATGGCGTACGTAATCGCGATCGTAGTCGAACTATTACTATACGGACTTACGGAAATTTCCTTGTCAAACTACAAACATTTCCAATCGCCATTCAAATTTGCTGCGGTTTCGTAATCTTCGTAGACTTAACGTGAAATTTAGGATCTCTGTCATCCAAATTCCACTTAAGTTACCCCAATTTCTCATTTAGTCTCCATATCCATAATTGTGAAAAAAAAATTCTTGACATACTTCCTGGGGGGTCACCCATCCCAGGATTGCTCTGGTCTCAGCACGCTTAACTTCAAACTTCTATGCATTCTGATGCGTTATCGGTAATATCACTGCGTCAAATGCCCCACACGATCTTTGCCACGTAATTTAGGGCAGTTCAGCGCCTTAATAAATTTTTCAGAAATTTTCGTAGCGGGTCCCACCCCGGTCCAAACTACACAATTACCATATTGCCCCTCCGGATTCCTCAATATCTACTTCCACTTGTACTCATAATTATCCTCCACTCGGGTTTCTAAATTTATACCTATGGCGGGGACATCTCAGTCGCCCTTACTGTCACCGGATAATATTTTACAGAAATCATACATACATAGGAAATTCTAAGAAACTCATGTACTTATAAAATAATCAATTTCGGGTCTGACCTGGGGAGCTGCCGTGAGAACTATGCCCATCAGCATCCTCATCCGTCTGCCCCCCACCTATCTGGCCCCCGCTATTTCCCACATCCGAATCGGAGGAATATGGATGATCGTACAAATCCCGCTCACGGGGACCGGGCAAAAGAGAAATCCATAGCACTCTCCGAGGTAGCCGGGCCGACACGGTTCTCCTCTCGAAATAATCGGCGTACCCAGGGAAATCCTCTCCTCCGTCGTCCCGGACGAAGGCTCCGACGGGTCCGTCTCATAACTATCTTCCTCCGTGGAGGTAAGAAACTCGGAGGGTCATCGCCGGATCCTCCGAGATATCGAATCGTAGCCATCCTCCACGGAATCCTCTGCTCTAGAAATCGGAGACTCGGAGGAGTGGTGACGGGTCCTCCGACGGATCCGTATCGTAACTATCCTCCGTGGGATCCTCCGAAGGTCCGTCTCAATCGAAATAGCGGGGCTCGCCTACTCGGCCCGGTGACATCCCGGGGGCCTTCTTGGCACCCCCATCCCCTCATCGAAACCACCCTCTTCATCTTTATCAACCTACAATCACCGCAAGGAGAGGGTCGAAACAATTTCCCAAAATGCCGACGCCGATGCTCTTTTCGAGCCTCGCCGTAGACACACGGCAATTCGTTGGGAGGAACCATCGTAACAATACGGCCTCTATCGCACGATCTAAGATTCCAAGAAAGGGTAACATAACATCCTAGATGTCTCGTAGCCTCCGTTTATAGATGTGGGGCCCAACACACCGATAAACAAGACTCTACTAGACACGGCTGCGTACATTCCGAGAACCGACCGCTCTCGATACCACTTTTGTCACGACCCAACCCCGTGGGCCGCGACCGGTGTCCTAACCGGACACCCATACGTACCTACCTCGACGGTATCCGGCGTACCAATTTGCTAATTCCGTTTAACATACATAAATTCATACGTATATAAAATACATCGCACGAACATATATATATATATATACATACCGAGGCACTACGTACATAAGCCGTTGGGGCTATTATAATAAATGAGGTACCCGATCGCAAACTCGACATACTTACCGAACAATGGACAACCCACAACCCACAAACATGTCTACGGTGCCTCTAACATACGAACGTAATCGAAGATGGGATTGTGGCCCCGCCGTACCCAAATGATCATATGTAACAAACAGACAACAAAATATATATACCAAAAGTATCGCTCCGATCAAAGGAGCTCTCAAACAAGCAAACCGATGTCCTAGAGCGGCGGCGTATCACGCGGCGCGTCCGTACCTACGGGCATGTACACACGGCCCCCGAGAATGGGGGGTCGACGAAGGTGTACCGAGTATGTAAAGCGGAATCAAAATATACATAATCATAATCAGAGTCGGATATGTAAAATCATAACGGACGAGAATCGGATTCGTAGCGGAGTCGGACTTACAGAGTGTGCGAGACGAATCATAATATGTCAAATTTAGGGAAAGTGCGACGAGGTTTCAATACGGACTAGAGGTACGTAACGTAACAAACGGACTCTCAAACAAAACCGGAGCTCGATATGATTACAAATCGGACGGAATCGAGTTCGAATCGGAGGTTCCAAAGATATGACGGACGAGAGTCGTAACCAAATCGGACGTACGAATCGTAATACGTATAGTAATCATGCATGCGAGTCATAATCATATATACATACATATCAAATATCATATCCCAATCATATCATATATCGATCCCGCCCTTTAATAAGGGACGCGGTAACGAACCCGGCCCTCGTAGTACGGGACGCGGTGGACGGACGAATCGATCAAATGCCATCCCGGCCGCCATCCCCATAATATCACATAATCACATAATCGCATCATAATCAGATAAATAGATCCCGGCCCGCACATCCGAGGGACGCGGTGAACAATGTTGAGAGAGTGCACGAATCACGGAACCCGGCCCGGCGCGGTGAAGGAAGCATTGAGGCATCCACGAACAGATCCATGAGAAACCATATGCATACGTACCGACATACGGACTTAACGAAACCGAATAGTCCGGACGGTAAGTCAAATCGGAAAGTAGTCGATCATTCATATAGATACGCATACGTGTCATTTTGGGATGTCGAATATGTCAAGATTCGAAAGATAGTCATAATACTTATTGGTTAGCGGACGGAAACATAATTAAGAATTATCTATGAAGAACGAAGATCGGAAATAAATCAATTTGAGCCATACAAGAAGTATCGAGTTTTGTGGGCCCACCTCGGACCCGATCATAGTGATATACATAAATGATGGATAATAATCTTAGGGGTCGTCCATAATCATTTAGGTGTTCCAACTCCATTTATGGAAATTACATACATCTAGTGTGTTTTATCGACAAAAGGTAAAGGAAACGTTTCAATCTTCCGAATGGTTTGAGCTATTTTCAATCTCGAGTGTGAGAAGCGAGAAGTGCGATCGAGGCTCGCTTTCAAGCCTATTACACTCGAACATGCCAAAGAATGAAAGGCAAGACTTTACATACCTTGGTTATGCTTTTTCGCTCGTCCAATTTCAATTCCCGTTTCGTCAGAAATCTGCAAATGGTCATCTTTACCAGTTACTATTCATGAGAGTTAACATTTCACTCTTGGGTTTCTATTTGGCTACCGAAATTTCGGCAGCACCTCCCCTATAAATATGACACCCCCGAGATTCAACTCGGCTCAAAACAACCAACAACAAGCCAACAACAACACCAACAACAACAATAATCGCAATAAAACACAATATAACCTATTTAGTCACCTTTCCAACTTCGCGTCTCCAACTCAATCTCAATATTTCCACATTCACTATTAATCGAGATCATTACAATACCATTCGGAAGCGTATAATAACATTTCTACGATATATACACAAGATATACAAATTATGCCAACTTTCCACCAAAGCCATAACTTATTCAATTCTTCTAATCTTTAACACACAAGTTCATAACACATTTCCATCTTCCGAATTCATCAACATTAATCATAATTTTTAACCACTTCGTTTTCATAATTTCATAAAATCATACTTCATAAGACATTCCATTTCAAGGCGAACTTACATCATTTTACCTTCATTCACATTGCAAAGGTCACAACAACATAACTAACATACAAAACAACATTAACCCACTTCCATTTCATCAACCCATACCACACGGCCAAACACCACATTTTCCAATTCAACCCAATTCATTCAACTTTCATTTCCAATATAAATTTCACAACAACCATAACTAAATTACAACATAAAGTTAGCTCAACCTTGCCTACACCACAACACACACATACACGGCCATGCACACACACACACACCACAATTTCATGATATTCATGCAATTCTACATACCATAACATATATGTAACCTTCCATAACATAGCAAAAGCATGAAATTCTTACCTTCCTTCAATGATTTCTCCTTGCTACCACAACCACTTTCTTGCCAAGATATTTATGCCACTTTGAAGAGCACCTTGAGCTTAGTAAGAATATAAGAAAATTACAATTTTTGGAACCAAGATTGAAGGGCTAGGAATTTTTTTTCTCTTTCCTCTCTCTTTTTCTCCAAGGCCGACGGCCTCTTTCTCTTTTTCTTGCCTTTGTTTTCTTGAAATTTCTAGACACACACATGGATATATATAATAAGCCCCCTTAATAATTTGTCACATGGAATTAATTTTCCATGGACTTGGGCTAGCCTCCATGGCCGGTTGGGCCTCCCTCCTTGGGCTTCCATTTTCATTTTATTTCTTGGAGCCCAATTGGCTAAAATCTTGTTTTATAGTTTCCGAAACAAATTTCCAAAATTCCAATTTTGCCCTTAGGCCTTCTCCGGTGTTTCCACATTCAAGCTTCCATATCCGCCACACACTTACTAAGAAAAATTCAAACATGGCCTCCTTTCTCATAAGTCACAATTATTTCGAATTTTCCGATTATGCAAAAAGGCGGGATATAACATCCTCCCCCCCTTTAAAACATTCGCCCTCGAATGTTAATTTAACCTCATGGTAGATCAAAATGAACAAGGGAGGTCCTCTATCAACTACATACTTGCACTTGGTCAGAGTACTTGCAAGGATCTTCACTTTCCAACTCCTTCTATCATTCTTCGATATTACCATGTTAGGGTTGTTCGTACAATCTCAAATCGGACCTACGGCGTGATATGATCTTGATCGAACCGGGGAGATCAAACTCGGTGTCAAACGGAGTCATTTCTAATTGGAAGCACGAAGGTACGACGTACGTAATCGTATTCGACGATTATCTTAAGCGGATTAAAAATCGGGCGGACGTACCTAGCATATCGGACGGACCCATAATCGGAGTCGACTTACCGAACCATACCGGATAAATCCGTAGTCGAGTCGGACGTACGGCGTATGGGGTACGGACCGAGGTCGGACGTACGTACGTATGTCGGACGAATTTATCCGCGATCGGGTCGTGAAATATAAGTCCGTCGAGTCGATGTACGAAAATGTATCAAATATATTTGTAATCAGAGTCGGACGCATAGAAGTGTGTGTCCGCTATCGGTCGTAATTGGAGTCGACGTACGGAGATTTATCGACGTGTTGAAATCGAATCGGACGTGCGAAGATATCGGACGGTAATTATGATCGGAGTCGGACGTACGGAGGTGTATTAAACGGAAACGTAATGAGATGCGAAGCACGGGGTATAGTAGACGTAGCTTCACCGAAAAGCGGGGGCGGATATGGCGTATGACCGCGATCGTAGTCGAACTACCTTTACTATAAGAAGACTTACGGAAATTTCCTTGTCATCCTACTTACAAACATTTCCAATCGCCATTCAAATTTGCTACGGTTTAAGAACGCTTTTTCTTCATTCTCTCTCAGGTCTCGTTCGTCTTAATCGGTGTAACCTCTTTAGGATCTCTAATCACTCCACATACTCAAATTCCACCTAAGTTACCCCAAATTCTCATTTAGTCTCCATATCCATAATTGTGAAAAAAAAATTCTTGACATACTTCCCAGGGGGGTCACCCATCCCAGAATTGCTCTGGTCTCAGCACGCTCGTATGTTATGTATTTCAGAAATGCCTATAAAGAGAAAGGCTACAGTGGCCCAGAAGGGCAAGGCGAAAAGCGGGCGAAAGAGCACCGCAAACGGTGGTAGAGGAAAGCGAGCCCCAGGATGCGGCTCAATCTCAATCCTCTCAATCAGTACCCATTGCGAGGGCCGAGAGAGCCTCGGCTCCGGCTCCTCCACCGATGCTTCGGGCCAAGATGTGAGAGAGGCCATTAATCTGACCCAGTTGGTTGCGGCCCAGACTCAGAGGCAAAGTTCAGGGCATGGTGATAGGGCTATCAGTGCAAGGGCCCGTGACTTCATTGCTTTAAACCCTCCGGAATTCTTTGGGTCAAAGCCGGAGGAGGACCCTCAGGACTTTATTGATGGTATGTTGAGGACGCTCCGATTGATGCATGCTTCAGACACCGAGTCGGTGGAGCTAGCGTCATATAGGTTAAGAGGTGTCTCGATCCAGTGGTATATGGTTTGGGTGGCTTCACGGGGAGCCAATGCCCCGCCACCAGTATGGCAAGAGTTTGTTGATGCTTTCCTCCGTCATTATATGCCTCCAGAAGTTCGGCGAGCTAGGGCCGATAGGTTCTTAAATTTGAAGCAAGGAAGCATGAGTGCTACAGAGTATAGTCTCCGCTTCAATTCCTTGGCTAGGTATGCTTCCGCCATGGTAGCGGATATGGGCGATCGGGTGCACCGGTTTGTGAAGGGCCTAGGGCCACACCTGATGGATAAATGCTTGATTGCGTCCCTACAGGATGGCATGGATATTGCACGCATTCGTGCACGTGCTCGGGAATTAGAGGAGCACCTACAGCAGCGGAGAAATGAGCATGGGCAGGATAGGGGTCATAGCAAAAGAGCTAGATCGTCGGGTTCGACGGGTGAATTCAGAGGTGGACACAGGCAGCAGTTCCCCAGACACTCGGGCTATTCCATGACCAGTACACCTCCACGATCTTCGGGCCAGAGATTTGATAGATCTGCTCGTTCAGGGCCGAGTCCGAGTTATTCAGGACCTCAATTCAGAGATGATTCAGGCCAGTCAAGGCCACCGGTACCACGATGTTCCCAGTGTGGGAAGATGCATTGGGGTCGATGCCGATCGGGTTCTGATGTTTGCTATTCATGTGGTCGGCCAGCCATATTATGCGTGAGTGCCCCTCAGTTCATGGTAGAGGTATGACCCAGCCCTCAGGGTCAGTAGCCGGGTCTTCAGCATCTACACGCCCTACGGGGCCAGGTTCACATGTGCCGGCTGTCCATGGTAGAGGCAGAGGCAGAGCTTCCACTTCTAGCGGTCCTCAGCACCGTATTTATGCATTGGCTGGACGCCAAGATCTTGAGTCTTCTCCTGACGTTGTTACAGGTATATTATCGGTATTCTCTCATGATGTATATGCTTTGCTTGATCCGGGCTCCACATTGTCTTATATTACTCCATATATTGCGGGTCGATTTATAGTTGAGCCGGAATCAATCAAGCCTTTTGAGGTGTCCACACCCGTTGGTGAATCGGTAATAGTTAGCCGAGTATATAGAGAATGTATGGTTGTGATATGTGACCGTCGTACTATAGCCGACTTGCATGAACTAGAGATGGTAGATTTTGATGTCATTATGGGCATGGATTGGCTGGCTTCTTGTTATGCCAACGTTGATTGTAGAATGAAAATGGTTCGTTTCCAATTTCCGGGAGAGCCAGTTTTGGAATGGGAAGGAAATACGGCATCACCAAAGGGTAGGTTTATTTCCTATCTGAAGGCAAGGAAGATGATCACGAAAGGGTGCATTTATCATTTGGTGAGAGTTCGAGATGTAGAGGCTGAATCGCCGACTCTCCAGTCGGTTCCAGTGGTGAACGAATTTCCGGATGTATTCCCGGAAGAGCTCCCGGAGCCTTCCTCCCGAGCGGGAGATCGATTTTGCAATTGATGTGTTGCCGGACACTAAGCCCATATCTATTCCTCCCTATAGGATGGCACCCGCAGAATTGAAAGAGTTAAAGGAGCAGTTAAAAGACTTGCTTGAAAAAGGCTTTATCAGGCCTAGTTCATCCCCGTGGGGAGCACCAGTATTGTTTGTCCGAAAGAAAGATGGCTCTTTAAGAATGTGCATTGATTATCGGCAGTTGAATAAAGCGACGATTAAGAACAAGTATCCTCTTCCGAGGATCGATGATTTATTCGATCAATTGCAAGGTGCTAAATGGTTCTCAAAGATTGATTTAAGGTCCGGATATCACCAGGTAAGAGTGAGAGAGAAAGATATCCCCAAGACAGCTTTCAGGACAAGATATGGCCATTTCGAGTTCCGAGTAATGTCGTTTGGGCTAACTAACGCGCCGGCAGTGTTTATGGATTTAATGAATAATGTATTCAGGCCTTTTCTGGATCTGTTCGTGATTGTATTCATCGACGATATTCTAGTGTATTCTAGATCCGAGGCCGAGCATGCGGATCATTTGCGCATTGTCTTAGGAGTTCTCCGAACCCGAGAGTTGTATGCTAAATTTTCTAAATGTGAGTTTTGGTTGAACTCAGTATCATTTCTGGGCCATGTTGTCGCAGCCGATGGTATTCGCGTGGATAGCCAAAAGATCGAGGCCGTAAAGACTTGGCCAAGGCCCACGACTCCTACGGAGGTTCGTAGCTTTCTAGGCTTAGCAGGTTATTACAGGAGATTCGTTGAGGGTTTCTCTTCTATTTCTGCACCGCTCACAAAGTTGACCCAGAAGTCGGCTAAGTTTCAATGGACAGATGCATGTGAACGTAGTTTTCAAGAGATGAAAGATAGATTGACTTCCGCCCCGGTCTTGACACTTCCAGAGGGATTGGAGGGATATGTCGTATATTGTGATGCTTCAGGCGTTGGGCTAGGATGTGTATTAATGCAGCATGGTAGGGTGATTGCGTATGCTTCAAGGCAGTTACGGAAACACGAACGGAATTATCCAACCCATGATTTAGAATTGGCCGCGGTGGTCCATGCGTTAAAGATATGGCGACATTACTTATATGGTGTCCACGTGGATATTTATACCGACCATAAGAGTCTTCAATACATCTTCAAGCGAAGGAGTTGAATTTGCGGCAACGACGGTGGTTGGAGTTTTTGAAGGATTATGATGTTGATATCTTGTATCACCCCGGAAAGGCTAACGTGGTGGCTGATGCTCTTAGCCGCAGATCTATGGGGAGCTTATGTGAAGTACGGCCAGAAAAGAAAGGGATGGCCCGTGAGCTTCAGCGGTTAGCGAGCCTAGGAGTCCGAGTAGTGGACTCAGGTAGCAGCGGAGCTACTATTCAGAATTCAGCAGTCTCATCGCTAGTAGCGGAAGTAAAAGAGCGACAGTATGAGGATCCCATGCTACTGCAGTGCAGAGACACGCTTGCTCAGAAAGGGGGATCATCATTTGGCATTTCAGGAGACGGAGCTCTCCGATATCGGAGTAGACTATGTGTTCCCGATGTGGCCGATCTACGCCAACAAATATTGAAGGAGGTTCATTGTTCCCGTTATTCTATCCACCCCGGAACGACAAAAATGTATCATGATCTTAAGTCCTTATATTGGTGGAATGGGATGAAGAAAGATGTAGCAGAATTCGTAGCCGAATGCCCCAACTGTCAACAAGTGAAAATAGAGCACCAAAAGCCGGCGGATTGCTACAAGCTATAGAGATCCCGACTTGGAAGTGGGAAGTGATTAATATGGATTTCATTACCGGTTTACCCCGTACTCGACGTAAGTTTGATTCTATATGGGTAATTGTTGATAGACTCACCAAGTCAGCCCATTTCTTACCTGTCAGAACGACTTATGTGGCGGAAGATTACGCTAGGCTCTATGTTAAAGAGATAGTGAGACTCCATGGTGTCCCGGTATCTATTATCTCAGATAGAGGAACTCAGTTTACGGCAAATTTCTGGACATCTTTTCAGGAGGGTCTAGGGACCCAAGTGAGCCTTAGCACGGCGTTTCACCCACAGACGGATGGGCAGGCTGAACGCACCATCCAGACTCTTGAAGATATGTTACGGGCCTGTATGATAGATTTTGGGGGAAATTGGGATGATCATTTGCCACTCATTGAATTTGCTTACAATAATAGTTACCATTCTAGCATTCAGATGGCTCCGTATGAAGCTTTATATGGCCGGAAATGTAGATCCCCAATAGGGTGGTTTGAAATTGGAGAAGCTAAATTAATGGGGCCAGACTTGGTCCAACAGGCCGTGGAAAAGGTCAAGCTTATAAGAGATCGATTGCTAGCGGCTCAAAGTCGTCAAAAGTCCTATGCGGATAATCGCCGAAGAGACTTGGAGTTCGAGGTAAAAGATTGGGTGTTCTTGAAAGTGTCTCCAATGAAGGGCGTCATGAGATTTGGAAAGAAGGGGAAGCTTAGTCCCCGGTATATAGGGCCTTATGAGATTGTGCGCAAAGTGGGCAAAGTGGCCTATGAATTAAATCTACCTTGATTTGGAGTCGGTTCATCCGCTTTTCCATGTCTCAATGCTTCGAAAATGTGTTGGAGATCCTATGAGGATCGTCCCGATAAATGATGTTCAAGTGACGAAAGGTTAACTTATGATGAAATACCCATTGCCATATTAGATAGGCAAGTACGGAGGCTTAGAAACAAAAAGGTAGTCTCAGTTAAAGTTTTGTGGAGGAATGACAGTCGAGAGGAAATGACATGGGAAGCGGAGGATAATATGCGATCCAAATACCCGCATTTATTTCAGCCCTTGGACGAGGGCCAAGATGAAACGTCAAGATCACAAGGTATGTGTACTTTCTTTTTATGCTTTTGGGTCGTGAGTGGCCAATTCGTAATGCTATTATGTTGTAGCCCCGTGTGGCATCGATATTTTGGGTACGTTGTGACAGTTGATAGTACCATATTATAGGGGAAACTCGGCAAAATTTTTGTAAAACCCCGAGTGTTCTCAACATTCGAGGACGAATGTTCCTAAGGGGGTAGAATGTTACACCTCGGAAAATTTCCCGTTGGTACGCAAGCGGACGAACTAGTGATGAGTGCGAGGAGTGCGAGTGTATAATGTTTCATGGGCAATGTAAGTAAATGAGCTAGTAATGCATGAAAATGGATGAGGACGATTAGAACGAAAAGTCTTGGAAAAATGAAAAGTTGCGGGTTTGAAATCGCCCGGTGGTCGTAAAGTGCAAATACGGACCGTAAGGCGGTATACGGTCCGTAAAGCGGGAGGTCGTAAAGCGCCATGAAAAACTTCAACTTTACGCCCAGCCGAGAAATGGTTAAATACGACCTGGTGGACGGACCGTGAAGTGATTTACGGCCCGTAAACCATGGTCGTAAATCACCATGCATGTTGCCAAGGTTTCGTTTCAGCTTAAGCTTAAAGACGACCGCGAGGGACGGTCCGTAAAGTGGAATACGGACCGTAAACCTCCATGGACGACCTTTGTTCCCCCCAGCCAGCATTTTCAAGTCATTAAATATAAGGACCAAGACTTGTTTATTTCATTTTCATCATTTCACTACTTCTCTCTAGAATCTCTCTCTACATTTATTATACAAGTTTTCAAGGATATTTGAGGATCAACAACACTAAATAAGTGGAGCAAGAGTAAAGGAAATCATCAAAGATCACCCAAGCCAAGAAATCCAAATGGAGAAAAACTAGGGTTTTGCTCAAAGAGGAGTATTAGCAACCAAGGCTTATTCCTAAAGCATCTAAGGTAAGATTCATGATATTTATATGTTGTTTAAGGTATTTGGGAGTTGAAATACTTGGTCATTATAAGAGAATAGCAAATTGGGTTGTGAATGATGAATAGTGACGTTTTTGAGGCATAGTTGGAATTGAATCATGAATGTTGTTGGGTTGTGATATAAATGTGTTATAAATGGTGTTAAGAACATGAACTAGACACTTTAGATGAATGGATGAAGTTGGGCATTATGACCATGATTATGGGTAGATTAGAAGCAAATTGAGAAACCTAGATAGAGAGCATAATGTGTATGACTAATGGCCATTGTTATGATATTAATGAAGGTTTAAACGCTATCATCGGAAGGAGTCGTACGAGCATAGAATAGTGCGACAAAAAGGTATGTAAGGCTAACCCTTCTTTCATAAGGCATGGTTCTTGGCCAAATTCCTAATTCCTCTATATGAGTATGTTGTGCCTACTTGGTTGACATTCCGAGCTCATAAGCTCACGATCCACGATATGTACTATTACTTGACCAAAGTTCCTCATATGACTAGCAAGTCTATAATGTAGATGTAACGGTAGTGTTGATGTTAGTATAATGACAAAGGAAGAATGATGTCAAAGATGCCTACGAGCTATTATATGTATGGGTGCCTATGAAGGGCTATAATGAGTCCCCGAGCTCGCGATGCCGGGTAGAAATATGTGTATAAGAGCATATGTATAAGAATATATGTATATGAATATATGTCTAGGGTATGTATACGATTACGAAACGCACGCACGCCTCTGCAGATGGTATGGACAACCCTGCTTGGTAAGGCCAGGTAGATACAACCCTGAAGCCCCGGTAGGGCCGGGTAGATACCACCTTGAGCCTTGGTTGGCCAAGTAGATATGAAACACCGAACCTTTGTGGTCGGGCACGCTATAAGAAAGCTATATATATATGCGATATCTATATGAGTAAGAATAAGCTATAAGTATATGACATCAATTAGAGTACGAATATGTTAAGGCTATGTAAGTGCTAAGTAAGGGCTATGTAAATGCGATGTATATGATATGATTATGTATGTGATATGAATGCGAATGTGCAAAACTTTGTAAAGGAATGTAGATGAGTGCATGTATGTGAGAACGAACACAAAAAAGGGGTACGGTTACCATTATGGGATACGGAAGACGATGTGTGCAGGTAAGTGATATGACGATGATGTTATTGTCTCCCCTCATATGCTACTTCGTACGTTGCCTATTATGTTGCTATATTGATGTTGATCATGCTTTACATACTCGGTACATTCTTCGTGCGACGTCCTTTTGTTTGTGGACGCCGCGTCATGCCCGCGAGTGCACGGGGAGACGATTGGACTCATAGGCGCTTGTTCGAGAGATTTCATAGCGAGCTCCATCTCATTCGGAGCCGTAGCTTTTGGGTACTTATTCTTTTGTGTACATAATTATGGGCATAGCGGGGTCCGTCCCGCTCATATGATATGTCAAACTCTTAGAGGCTCGTAGTCACGTGTATGTGGATAGATATGTACGGCCTTGTCGGCCTATATTTTTGTATATCATCTTGTCGTGACGGCCTCGTCGGCCCATGTACGTTGTTGTGGCACGGATGCCCGTGATATGATATATGATGGTCATTCAATTGTGTATATGGTTGCAAAAGGATGTTGTCCAATGGGACTATTACGGTGTATAATTATAATATTTGAAACGATTATGGCTCACCTAAGTATTATGTGATTATATGATAAGTGACTTATATGATTCTTTATAGCCATTTCTTGATGAAATCGATTATGAGGCTAAGTGTGGGTAAGATAAAAGGTAATGGAGGATTTTCTAGTTACTTCATCACTACTTCTTTTGTTGTCGGTTTTTGAGACATGCTGAGTACACGTGCTTCCCATAATCAGACTACACTTTCTGCACTTTTTGCGCATATTCAGTTCCTGGTACTAGTGGATCACTCAGGGTGGAATTCTAATATGCCGAGCTTATTTCAGATGTTGTGGCTAGATGCTTGGCTGTTCCGCAGCACCCCTCCTCCCTCTCTATCTTTAAGCATTCTGTCTTTTATGATTATTCAGATGATGCATTCATAGTTTTAGACTTGTATTGTTCTATTATTCTAGAGGCTGTTGTACTTATGATACCCATCTTATGGGAGACTTAGACTATGTATTTCCGCATTTTCTATTATATGACTTAGTATTATAGATAATCAGTTCTTCTTCTTATTTCTTCCGCTTATTTACTCTATTATATTGCAATATGTTGGGCTTGGCTTAGCTATTCGTGGGCAAATAGGTGCCATCATGACTCTTGATTTTTGGGTCGTGACACTAAGATGTTTTTATTTTTATATATTTTTCTTGTATAAATGAGTTGCATGTTAAACAAAAAAAAAAAAAAAAAAAAAAATATATATATATATATATATATATATATATAGGAAAATACCGATGAAACCGAAGATATGAGACGCATTTTGATGATGTCAGCTAGATCTGAATGGAAAGAGTGAAAGCATGAAGCAAAAAGTAGTGACTAGACCCATATAATATTGATATTGAGCACTTAGCTCATCGTCTAAAGAGAGTTGAAGAAGATCAGTGGGATTCATTAGTTCATTATTGGAGCTCAAAAGATGCAAAGGTATTTCATTAATATCAAGAATCAGTTTATACTGCTCTTTGACTATTCTATAATATATTATTGTGTTTATCTTTTCTGGAAAAAGAGTGACATAAACAAAGAAAGGCGAAAAAAAGTTGATGGCTATTACTCATATACTGAGGACTAGAATTAGTTAGTACTTTGTTGAAACTATATAAGGGTGGTATTAGTGTGTTTCATGCGCGTTCCTTTGTATAGAATCTGTAAATGTACAAGATAATTGCTAGAGCTTAATTTCAACATGGCACAATCAGAAAATACTGCTACATCTGAGACAACCTGAAGACTGCTTCATGAGACTTCAATCCATATCACATGTGAGCTTGAAGGTGTGAAAGATCACATCAAGTCAAGGACCTTGGAGTTTTAGTTGTTAGATTCTTGTTGAGTATATGGTAATCTGTAATGTTCGTGGCTCTCCTCTTGGTGCATTTTTTCTTTTTTGCTTTTCCTATTTTTTTGATCAATCAACCAGCTTTGGTTGATTTGCAAAGATTTTTTTGTGCAATAAATCCCAACCAAGCTATTTGGTGGTTTTGCTTAAAATAATCAAGAGGAAAAGTCTTCCTCAAACAATAGATGATAATCACTATCTATTTTCTACTATTTATATATTAATTCTTGTTTTCTTGAATATTTCACTGCAATCTCTTACTATTCAAACAGATGAACAAAAAGAATAATGGTGCAAAGCCAACTCGTATTGAGGTGTTCCAAAAAGCCCATACGAGAGAGAATAAACAACCTGTAATAGTTGGTGAAGTTATGGTAAGTTCTTATTCTTTATAAATATTAAGGTACTTTCATTCCATTATAAAATTTTGCTAGGCGTATCCCGAATTAAATGTTCCTCGAAGTGCTCGCAATGATATATTCACAAGTAATGGGACCAGACACTCATAGGATTATTCAAACTTTAGGAAAAGGAGCCACTCCAAGTTTAGTTTATGGCCCACTATATAAATAATCCCAGGTGGAGCAACGATATTTTGATGCAAGAGTTGAGATAGAAGTTTAGAAAGCTAATTTACCTTTCCAAATTGATATGGAGGAAAATTTGGCTGAAGTAAAACAAGATATGCAAGCAAAAATGCATGAAAAAGTGGACAAAAAAGTGAAGGTAGAGATCCAAGCATATGTACAAAGTATGGGTTGTATGAATGACTCAAATAGTAAATCAATCAATAATGAAGAGGTAAATAATTTGTGCTCAATTAACTTTTTTTTCCTCTTTAAGTTAGCTTTGTCATTTTTTCTAACTATAATAATCTTTCTCTTTGTGATAGCTTCCCGATAACTCAGTTGAAGACCGCCAGCAGTCATTATCACCCGTTTCAGTTGTTCGTGCAAAAACGGCGAGTTCGTGCACATTGCAATTAGTTAACATTGAAGTTTCAAATGTGATTTTCCAGGTGTTGTCATCTCGTGTTTAAAATAGAATATGTGTTCTAATCTCATATTAATCCCAAGTCTTTGTGATCTGGTTACTTCATGATTATTGATCTTTTTTGAGAATTCAGAATATCACAACATTTGGTTTGTGTTTGTGTATAATAATTTCTATTTTCTTATAATTTGTTTAGGCTTAGATTAGAACAAATTTAAAACCAAAATAAATTCCGTCGTCGCTTTTAAACAAATACTTGCTCAGACCAATTCAAAGAGTCATTGTGTTGATTCTTTCGTTCTACTATAAAAAGGATACTACAATCAAAATATAGTTTTAAAAAAATTATATCTCTAACAACTTTTGTTTCCCAGGTTGGCAACTTTATGTTTGCCTTCACTGTACAGATGATACTTTATTTGGTACTTGGTTGCTGCTGCCCTCTTCTTTTGGTTGTATATGCATAGAGAGGCAAGGATAAAATTACTAGAATGAGTCCATAATTTATCGATCTATTTCTTGTCTTCTATACGTTCAATATGGTGTCAATATATACATTGTAGGAATAGCTAAGAGTCCTACTCATATTGGTATACTAATGCACTCTATAGATACAATTATAATCCCTTTCTAATCCTTACTCTTAGACATTTAGTATACGGTAGTTTAGTAGTCCTAGAGTCCTAAGTATATTGTCTAAAATCCCCACTCAAGCTTAGAGGTGGGAGCTCCACAACGCCAAGCTTGGACCGCAAGAATCGAAACTGAGACTTGACGAGAGGCATGGTGAAGATGTCAGCGACTTGGTGGACCGACGAAACAAACTTGGTGAGCATGGCACCCTGAACTGCCTTCTTGTGCACAAAGTGATAGTCGAGTTCACTATGTTTGGTACGAGCATGGAGAACATGATAGTTGTGATCTGAAGTGCACTAATATTGTCAGTAAAGAGGACGGGTGGAGAGTGTAGACGATTAACTATATCTCTCAAAATGTATGTAACCCAAGTGATTTCAGCTGCCAAAGAAAGTAAGGCTCGGTGTTCTGCTTCGGCACTCAACTTGGCTACTATATGTTACTTCTTTAATGACCAAGAAATGCAATTTGATCCAAGAAAGACACAAATACCTATAGTGGATCGACGAGTGATGGGGCAGCCTCCCTAGTCCGCATCGGAGAAGCCGATAAGGCTAAGAGAAAACCTGGCAGTCTTGCAAAGTCCTAACGACATAGGACCTGCAATATAGCGTAAAATCCGTTTAACAGCAAGCGAGTGGTGTTGCATAAGATGCTACATAAATTAGCAAACAAGATTGACAACATGTGTTATTTTTGGACGTGTGAGTGTCAAGTACTGATAGCTCCGACAATGCTTCATAGTGTTGTAGTTGGGATCTTGTCAATATAGCTTAGAGAAAGGAGATTCCCTATGCAAATTCGAAGTAGGCATTCGATTGATCAAGAAAACAGCAGTCATAATAGCTTCAACCCAAAGGAACATAGCTAAATTTGCATTGAAAAGAAGTGTAAGACCACTCTCAACAACATGTCTATCTTTTCTCTTTGCTATTCTATTTTGTTGTGTGTTTGAGGACAAGAGACTTGCCTTCGAATACCATTTACATAGGTGATAAACTCCAAACTATTAAGCTCTCCTCCACCATCACTTTGAAACACTTTGAGTTTCTGGGAAAATTGAGTTTCAACTAATTTGTCAAAGTTCACCAAATTAGGGAAAAAAAATCAGATTTCTTCTTTAATGGATAAACCAATGTAAATCGAGTGCACTCATTAACGAAAATCACATAATATTTTATTCCTTGTGTAGATGTAACTATGGGTGGCCACTATAAATCACTATGTATTTTTGCCAAAGGGAATAACTTCTCTTTTTTTATACTTGGAAAGGTAACTTACAACTTTTTCCCATTTGACAACTAGTACACACTGATATACTTTTATTCCAAAAACTAACATCAATAAATTAACTTATTCTTATGCAAATAATTAAGATTCCTGGAGTGTGGGTGTCCTAGACATTGATGCCAAATTATGTCTAAATTCTCGTCTTCCTTTGAAACTGCTAATGCTTCATACGGGTTCCCTTCCAAAGTATACAACTTATCTCTTCTACTCCCTTTGGCCAAGATGGTCCTTGTTTTCTTGTCCTTCACAATAAAACTTTTGTCAGTAAACTTCAAAGAACATTCATTATTGTCAACAACTTTACTTACAGAGACAAGATTTTTCTTAAGATCAGGCATGACAAAGACACCACGAATTCCAAGTTCTTTCCAACGTTCTTATCTCCTATGTAACGACCTGTTAGGTCATTTTGGTAATTTTACATATTTTGCCCTAAATTAACCTTCCCTTAGCTTTACTTTAACGTATTTGACTTGCGGGGATGGGTAGCGCAGTAATTAAGGCTATCAGATTAGTATAGGGGTGAAAAAACTAAGTTTTTGGTCCTTAAGTTTGATTTTGGGAAAATCTTCGACCAACAGTTGACTTTTAGGTAAACGTGTCCAGAATCCTGATAGTTCCGTTAGGTCCAGAACGTAATTTTTGAATTAGTAGGATACTTGGTTCGAGTCCTGAGGCGTTCAGGTGTGATTTGGGTCATTGGTTAGAAAGTTAGGATTTTGATGTTTTGGAGTTGACCTTGGTCAACCCCGAGTCAAGATGACCTCTTTTGGGGATTCCGAGTGCATGAACGAGTTCGTAGCAAGTTTTATGATAGAAATGCATATTTGGTTTGTGTTCGGGGGATTCTGAATGAGTTCGGGTGTTTGATCGAAATTCGAGAAAACCAATTTTTTTGGTTTCCAGCTGTTGCTGCTTTCATTCTACGCATTCACATAGAAGGATCATATTCGCGAGAGGTGGGGGCCAAGAGGGTTGCATTCGCATCCTCCCTTTCGCGTTCGCTTAAGGGAAAATAGGGCTGGATAGGGTTGGGTGACCCATCGAGTTCGCGATGGCCCTATCGCGATCGCGATGAGTTGGGCTGGGTTAATAGCCACGTTCATGATGCTGGCTCTTGTTCGTAAATAACGATAGGCCTGGGACAGATTTAAAACCCCCATTTCTTGTTTCAACTTCATAAACCCATTTCAGAAGCTAGAGAGCTCGAAATTAAGTGATTTCAAGTGCAAAGTTCAAGTTTTTCATTGGGGTAAGATCTTAACCTTAATCTAAGTGATTATCATTGATTTGTTCCATTAGTTTATGTTTCTACTCTTGATTTCTAAGTAATAAATTTAGGGTTTCCATGGAAATGGGTTTTGTTGAGATCTATGAAATTGAGGACTCATTTTGTCGTGACTCAATTTCACTAAGTCACGCGGGCACCTATCATTTCCAACCTCGGTAGGCTAACCCTTTCCCAAATCATCAATTTAAACCACAATAAAGTAAATAGTGTAGAATAAGTAGAAGCCTGAATCATAAATAATCATAAATGCGGAATATAAATACAATCCCCAAGGAGCGGGTCTAACTCGTACAAGAGCAACTAAGTAATTCTAGAAAATAAAAGTCTCAAATGCTAAACACATGTCTAAATGGAAGAAAATAAAGACAGGGATAGAGGAGTCTCCGGACAGCGACTCGTCAGATGCTCACCCTAGATACTCGCAAGCTATGCCTCGACAATCAGTCTCGGGAAGTGGAAATGGAACCTGTCTCAAACTCTACACCCCGAAAAGGAGTGTAGCAAGGTAGCATCAGTATAAAATATACGTACTGAGTAGGCATTGTTACGGTTCACTTTTACACGGGTGCATAAAAGCTACTAAGAGGTTGTTGGTGCTCTAAATGGATTTCGTATTTTTAGAGTCGCCACCTAATTTTGAAATGGAAATTAGGAAAATCGGGTAAAAAAGGTTTATCAAACAAGAGAAAAATCCTTTAAAACCAGAGTTCGAGGTAATGGTTCTAGTGATCCCCTGGGAATGGTTTTAAACACCCTAGTATTAAGGATCCATAGAATACGGTTGACCTACGAGCATCAATGTGTGATTAGTGTAATTATTTGCTTAAAATATTTGCTTTCTCGCAAAATGTCATGCTTTATCATAAATTCAAATTTCCGGCAGAAATGTCCCCTTTGAAAAAAAGGGGTTTTGGCTTTAAAATTCATATAGGTGTTCAACTCACTTCATTTCCGGACTAAGATACATTCAAGATTTCTCCCAAGTAGAGTCGCCACTATTTTGGCCCTAATGATATAAGTTTAGTCCTTATAGGTTTTTATTACTTATATAAGAAAATAAGCGCAGTATGTATCCTTTTTATAATATAAGTATATAAAAGAAGTTATTAGGTCAATTTTTAGTTCATTGAAGCTCAATAAAATCAATCATATTCATACCAAAGCCAACTTATCTCAATTTTGGTCCAAATGTAATTTCCTCTTGTTTTTGTCGTTTAGATTTTGGGCTTTTGGCCCATATATATCAGAAATTTCACTAAGTCTTCTTAAGTCCAAATTCATTTTACAAACAGTCCATTTAAATTTGAGAAGGATCTGCTTTTCAGTTTTGCACGAAAAATAGTCCAAGTTAAGGAGTGTCCAAATTTTGTTTTACGGTCCAGATTTGCCCAAGTTTTAAGGAGAAGCAGTCCATTTTTATTTAAAAATGGTCCCTAACGGGATTAAGGCCCAAAATGAATTCGTCTTTTATATCAACGTGTTTCCAGATCTTTTAAAGGGGCGGAAGGCCCAAAATGTCACTTAGCCCCATTTTCAAAATCATTTAAGCTTAACTAAACATCCATACCGGTTTTAGACTTGCAGAAACTTATAAAAAATGTTAGAAACCGATTTCATGCATGTATTAAAAAATTAGCCGGGTTTGGAAAAATCATTTATGGGGATCACCTAGTAACTGAGCGTATTTCCTAGGTTCTACCATACATGGGTTTAAGTATATATACAAGTGTTGTTTACAATATACAACTAATATACAAATAATAAACAAGAATGAAAGTAGATAAAATGGAGAAGGTTTAGGCTCGTGGGCCTACCTAAGCCCACCAGTTGCCTATTTTCACCGATATGTGGGTCTTCAATATATAAGCTTCCATTACTCAGATTTCGGACTCGATCAAAGAAAGGGTTAGGCCTCAGGCCCAATAGGTTTTATACAGTAGAAGTCAACCCAAATAACACGTATAGTTCTCACACGCAACACAAAGGAAAAAGGAAGGTATTGGATTAGAGAGTATCCAGAACTTAGTCTTTTACTTAACACAAACTAATTCTAATTATACCAACAGACATGCATGTTAATATGCTTTCAAACAAGTGGCACATGTAATAAAAGAGATCCAATCCAGAATTAAGACACAAAAGAGAGGTTTAAACAAACAAAGCCCAATTTGCAATAATAATGGCCAAGGATACGGCCCAAGTAGGATCAATCAGACAACAGATGAAAAAGAAAGGCCCAGTGCAGTAAAAGTAAAGAAGCAAACCCAGATCAAGACAATTTTATAATGCTAAGGCTTGGCAATTCTGAGCCCCACCTAAATGATATACCATATTCATACCAAGTATACAAGTCTTTATATATCAAAACTATACAGAACTGAATATACCTGGTATATTCAGGTGTATCCCTTTGCAAGAATCAACACTTAGGTTTAGAGGAAAAAGCATGTTTTGCTCTACTTGATGTTTTAAAACTTTATTAAAAAAGAAAGGGCAAGGGCATATTCAAAAAGGGAACAAAAGAAAGTATAGTGGACATGATATGCATAAATACATGATTCAAAGTCAAACAAATGCAATTGCATATCAGATGCAAAGTTATTTTTATTTAATCATCACGTTACTTCATGTGTAGGAGAGACATTTTTTCAGACAGTGATCTTCAAAATAAGACCTTCATAACACAAGAAGGCAAAACATACAAAAAAACCATTTCAGTCTTATACATGAAAATTTCTGATACTCTAGCATGCATTCTATGTATGCAATTCCCTTATTTTACTCTGGGGAGGTCCCATGATGAGTGATTTTCTCATAGGGGAGCCTTAGCAGCCTAAAATGAAAGGGATTAGGCTGAGTTTGGCTAGAAACTCAAAGCTCTATCACCCTTTTTCCTGGCCCTGGGTAAGTCACACGCATGATCTATCACCCAACAAGTTACAAACTTCCATCTTAATCATTCCATCATTGCAGTATCTTAAAACCAACAAGTATGCACATATAGAGTTCACACCTAAAACTATTATTGATTATGGCAAAAATTGTATCATGCTTCAAATTACCCTAACTCATTATTGAGTGCCAGAACTGAATCTTTAATCAAATAGATATGCATCTTTGGTGCATTCATGGCAGTATTGTGATGAAAATAACATAAAGTATCTATATGCTATCCATTCTAGGCATACAAATCATATTCAGGCAAAAGAACCAATTTTGAGTGAATAGAGCATCTAAATATCTAGTTAAGCATGATGCATGTTCATATAATGAAACAAGATGGTAGAATCTTAACATGCTAGTATATAAAAGATTGCAGGGATCAAATAAGAGCAGTAGGGTTAACTCAATGCCACACGAAAGTACTATTTTAACTTTCAGAGAAGAATTTATACTATCCTTAGGATTTTTTATATAAAAAAAGACTATGTAGGTAACCAGTTCAATTTTCATATAAGTGAGACAAATTTGATCATGCATAACCACAGAATAGCATTTTCCAGGCCAACATATAGGGAGAAATATAGGCACAGTATCATGGATGGTAAGAAAATGCATAGAAGACTCATCTTTCATTTTAAGTGATCATTATGAGAGCCTAATGTGCAAGAATAAGACTCATATAAGCATGCATGACTATCATAAGCATTTTAATACATTACTGGTGCTTAACAAGTCATATAGAAGAACTAGATAGGCATACAGACAAGTTTTTGGTCTTTTAGAGTTAAAACACACCTATTCCATACTAGAATCAAATCAGCATTAGGGCAAATGAGGGACATTCATTTAGATTATTCAGAGGCATGTTAGCTTCACATAAGTCAGGTCAATCAGGTTGGATCATAGATAATCAAAAGGTATGCTGAAGCAACCACTCTAATCAGTCTTCAGTCCTTACAATTCTGTTTTAGCACAGTGAGATCCCAACAATTGAATTTGACTCATATTTTGATTATCTTATTAGGTTAGGGTTGTTAATGTATCCACTTATGACAATCTATATGAAAAATCCTAGGGAAATTAGAGAAAAACAAACATATTAATGACAAGATATAGATCATTAGTGTCATTAAACAACTGGAAGATTCACAGCTAAACATTTCAAAGATCACATCCTTATATGCATTATCTAAACTCCAAACTGAATCCTATATACTTCAAATAAACAACAATATACTAGCTAATCAAAGTTTCACACAGAAAGGACAAGTTTAAGTTAAACCAAAGTGATCACACTAAGTGCAGATGTATCTTAAAGAGGCTAATCAGGTTTACATAAAGGATTACAACATAATTTAGACATGAAGGGTTGATCCAAAGTAAACCAACTAAACACTAATTAAGTAAAACATGGTGTTGCGCATCATCTATGTTCAACTAGCACATCTGTCCAGAATTATAATCCAATATGCAACATTAAGCTAACTAACATGACTAACTTAAACACATAAACATTCAACATCATTTTAATAAGAATGAGCTAGGGATTTAAACTTAACAATATGTTTAACATGCTAAAAACCAAACTAATCCCACTCTAACACTACAGCAAAACAGATCATAAATAACTAAAAATTAACTAAAACTGAGCTAAAACAAGTATACTAGTCTAACAACAAAACTAACATGCCAAACTAAAATGAACTACACTAACATACAAACATAGCAAAAAAAACAAGTGAGGAAAGGAATATTGTTTACTTTTATGCAGCCAATGGTCAAGAATGGACTTAGAGATCCTCTGCTCCTCCACTCAAGCTCAGCCACACGCAACAGAAAAAAGAAAACAAATTTTAAAACTTTGACTAACCCGAAAAAAGTAAAGGTCTCAAGCAAACTGCTAAAACCCTAGGTATTTTTCAATTTTGGGAATATATGATGATATTCGGTGTCTTCTCCTTTAAAATGTTAGAAATGGGGTTCTTTATATAGAACCCCAAATCTAAGAAACCCTCGTTTCAAACCGATGTGGGATTTTGTCACAAATTTTGGGAATAACCCTTTAATCCCATAGCAAGGGTCACGATTCTACTAAAAACTACCATGAAGGGTCAAATTTCACTCAAAATTTATCAATCCATTGGGTTCCTCATGAACTAATGACAATCGAGGATTCAAATTCGAGTAACAACAAAACCCATTAAAGAAAATCAGTCAAATGACCGTTAATCTATAGAAAAAAACACAAAAAGGAACAAGTAACACCTTGTTTGGGGTTGATATGCGGTGGTTTTTGTTGGAAAATGGCAGAGCAATAAATGCTCTTGCAATTTTCAACCATACCGAGTCATAGGACACCTTGAGGGCCTGCAAATCCTTGCTATTTTCGGCAAATGACATTAGAGAGAGAGAGACATTAAGGCGCAGCTAGGGTTTCTCTAAGGAGAAACCCCTTCTTTTGTTTAAGGGGTCATTTGGTATTATGATGTTGTTGTTGTTTTTTTCATTGTTGACTGAGTTGGGCCGGGTCTAGCCTTATTGGGCTGGACTCACCTCAACTTAAAAGAAAAAGGGGAAGGGGCAAATGCGGGTGTATACGCATATACATACGATATACATGTATACACATGTATATCTGTGTATATATGCTTGTATACATACGCGTGAAATTTTAACATCATTTAAATAAATAGCCATAATTGAAAAAAGCTAGTTAATTATACTCCGTAATCATGACTATTCGCAATTTAACCAATTGGCCAAAATGAAGGTGCAGCTAATTATGTAACAAATCCAAATTTACAATTACGACCTTTATTGAATTTAAATCATGAAATTGATTATTTCAATTGTGGCCATAGTTAACCATCTAGTAAAAAATTTATGAAATTAACCACAATTAAGCACTCAATTAATTATGCTTAATCCAAAAAATTGCACAAATGCAAAATGATCATGAAGAATTAAGATTTGAGGGGTAAAACGGCTAACTTATTTAATTAATCAGATTTCTTGATTTAAACAGAGTAAAAATGATTGCTAATTGAACTTTCAATAATTTTAACAGTTAATTAAATAATTGTTTCAAATTATCTTCTCGGTTAAACTTGGCAAATGCTTTATATTAATTGTAAAAAATGTTTAAATTAATTTTAAATGATTTATAACATTATTGAAGTTATTTTTCTAGATGAAACGGCAAAATATTATTGGAACAATTTAATAAGATCATTTTGACTTATAAAAAATACACATTTCACTCTGTTTGATATCCAAGGACTCTGGGTAATTAAAATAAATTATGGGAGGTCAAAAATTAGGTTTCAACAACTTTTCCTTCAGTGTTCGGGGATGGCGGGACTATCCCTGAGCAACGAAATTTGACTAACCCTGATTTTTGACTGACCCAACTCCAAACTACTCCTCATTTTTATGCAATTTTCAAATATATGGTCGGACCCTGGTTTCTGGGTTTAGTACATATCTCAGGTTACTTGAGAATTCAGGCCACTTGTAGTTCGACTCAATTAGACCTCTAAATGCAAATTTAAGCAGATCTTGGATTGCTCGATTGTTAAAACCGAGAAGTTCGGAGTGATTGGTTGGAGTGTGACTGACTCTTTGGTATTGAGTCGGCCTACATATCCCTGGCTTTGTGAATCAAGTCACTTGTAGTTCAACTCGATAGGAGGAAAAAGGTATCCCTGATGCGGTAATGCCTTTGTGTGTGCCGATGTGCGCCCGACCAGTTGCAAAAAAATTTAAAGAAAGCAAATAAGCAAGCTTGTGTGGCTGAGCATGGGGTGGAGTGATCTTCTAAATACTGGCTGGAGAGCTTGACTCTCATGGGCACCCTATCTCGATCGGCTGTGTAAGAAAAAGTTCCACATTTGCTCCGCATGCATCTGGATTTGATTTGATTAGCCCGTTCCTCTGTTTGGTGGCTGCCAATCTGCTTTCTTCTGCTAGGTAATGCTGTGATTGTTTTAGAAAATTAATAATGCGGTTATCTTGCTTGACTTGCATTGTTTTGATCTTTGGAGCGAAAACTGCGGTCATCTGATCGGATTTACATCGCTTTGACCTCTTTGATTATGTTTGGCAACTTGTATGAGTGAACGGCCTTTGCATCAGTGTTTGAATGAATGGCTCTCTTGGCAACACTTGTATGAATGGCCCTCACTGCATGTTTGTATGAATGGCACTCTTAGCATGCTTGTATGAATGGCCCTCTCGGTAACATTTGAATGAATGGCCCTCTTGGCATGTTTGAATGAATGGTCCTCTCGACAATGTTTGTATGAATGGCCCTGGTGGCAATGTTTGTATGAATGTCCTTCTCGGCATGTTTGAATGAGTAGCCCTCATAGCAATTTTTGTATGAATGGCCCTCTCAGCAATGTTTGAATGAATGGCCCTCTCGGCAATGTTTGTATAAATGGCCCTCATGGCAATGTTTGTATGAATTTCCCTCATGGAAATGTTTGTATGAATGGCCCTCTTGGCAATGTTTGTATGAATGGCCCTCTTGGCAATGTTTGTATGAATGGCACTCTTGGCAATGTTTGTATGAATAGACCTCTTGGCAATGTTTGAATGAATGACCCTCTTGGCAATGTTTGAATGAATGACCCTCTTGGCAATGCTTCTCTGAATGGCCCTCTAGGCAATGTTTGTGTGAATGGCCCTCTTCACAATGGTTGTATGAATGGACCTCTTGGCGATGTTTTGATGAATGACCCTCTGGGCAATGTTTGTATGAATGTCCCTCTCCGCATGTTTGAATGAATGGCCCTCATGGTAATGTTTGTATAAATGGCCCTCTTGGGAATGTTTGTATGAATGACCCTCTTGGAAATGTCTGTATGAATGGCCCTCTTGGCATACAAATGAAAGATATGGCCCCTTCGGCTAAATCGTCTTCCTTTCATCCTTTATATTGGTTGTGACCTCGTGGTGAGACGTACCCTTTTTTTTTTACCCTTTTGGCTAGATATTTGCCCTTGTGGCATTTTGGTCATTCTGTAGCCCTTGTGGCTAGATATTTACTCTTACGGTGTTTAGATCCTTTTATAGCCCTCGTGGCTAGATATTTACCCTTATGGCGTTTTAGTGCCTTTATAGCCCTCGTGGCTAGATATTCGCCCTTATGGCATTTCAATCCTTCTATAGCCTTTGTGGCTTCGATTGCTACGAACCCTATCTCTGGCAGCGACTCCGACCTCATCTGGTGAACCGTCTTTGCCTGCACATGAAACAAAGTCAGAAAAATGGGTCCTCCTCCCGACGATGTGGAGACCTGTATGAGCAAGGGGTTAGTTTCCTATTAAAGTTGATCCATACTACTACCTCTGGCTGCGTCTTCGGCTTTGCCAGCTTCTTTGGATTCAAATCCCCTTGGATTCGGTATTAGAAAGATGAATTTATTTTAATCACAAAAGAAAATCATGTTTTGTAAATTGTTGATCATGCCCTAGCGAATAAGAAACATTCCCTTCCTGTTGCTTGAAAGCTGGGGTTCCCGTTTTCTTGTGCGAAATTTTTTAGATCATCTAAAAAAATTTGCCCCAGTTTATTCTACTTGCTTGGCGAACTCTCATGCCGAATCTTAATGTAGGGAATTTTGTGGTCCCCTCAAAATTTCTGCCCCAGTTTAGAGACTCTGGATTGGCTGATTCTGGTGATGAACCTATTGGAGGAATTTTTTAGATCATCTCAAAAATTCTGCCTCAGTTGGGCGTGTATGGCAATCTCTTGGTGCTAATTCTGCATTTCCTTGAAGTCTTGTCTATGAGGCTTCCTAGGGGTTTCTTAGGTTTTTCTTTGGTACGACCGAGATCAAAGAGTGTCTACGTATCCTGTCGCAGCAGGAATCAGATAAACGTAGTTCAGAATAAAGTAATTGAGTTTTGATTTTTACTAATAATGCAATCGGGTCCCAAATGGACTGCCTATGTATCCCACTGTGGGGAAGTCAGGTCGTTGTGTAGTTCATATTACAATGAAATCATTTGGTTTTTTCTATATATTACAAACGATTACAAGCAAAGAAATAACTATTACAATTGAAAAGGCATGTCTTTACGTGTAGTATCGCTTGATTGCATCTGAGTTGATTGGCTTGGGCCACTCTTGCCCATCCATTTCTGCTAGCACCACTACTCCTCCGGGGAGTACTTTGCGGACCATATAGGGGCCTTGCCAGTTGGGAGCAAACTTCCATTTATACTCGTCTTGGTGTGGGAATATTCTCTTGAACACCATTTGTCCTATTTGAAAGAGTGGAGCTCTGACCCTTTTGTTGAAGGCTCGTGCCATCCCCTGTTGGTATAGCTGACCGTGACATACAACAACCATCCTCTTCTCATCAATTAAAGTCAGTTTCGCATATCGAGTTGGACCCATTCTGCATTGTCCAATTCAGCTTCTTGAATGATTCTCAATGATGGTATCTCAATCTCAGCAAGTATGACCGCTTCGGTACCATAGACAAGCAAGTACGGAGTTTCCCCTGTCAAGGTTCGGGCTGTTGTACGGTATCCCAATAAGGCATATGGCAGTTATTCGTGCCAACACTTATAATTGTCCGTCATCTTCCTCAATATCCTTTTGATATTCTTGTTAGTTGCTTCCACAGCTCCATTCATTTGTGGCTGTTAGGCCGTTGAGTTCCGATGAGTGATATTGAATTGCTTACAGATGTCCTTCATCAGGTGACTGTTCAGATTTTCCCCGCTATCCGTTATGATGGACTCCGGTATGCCGAAGTGGCATATGATGTTGTGTCACACAAAATCAGCTACTACCTTATCTGTCACTAATTTGTGTGATGTTGCTTCTACCCATTTGGTGAAGTAGTCAATGGCGATCGGAATGAATCGATGCACATTTGAGGCAACAGGCTCGATAGGTCCAATGACATCCATACCCCAAGTGACGAATAGCCCGGGTGAGCTCATGGCGTTGAGTTCACTTGGTGGGACTTTGATTAGATCTCCATGGATCTGACATTGATGGCATTTCTGTACAAACTTGCAACAATCGCTTTCCATTGGCCATTCTTCGAATGGTTTTCTTTTGACTACTTGTGATACCTTTTGGATACTCTCACTTTTCCAAGTATAACTTGATGTCATTATACCATGGTTTGCCATCTGGTTCCGCTTCCACATGGTAACAATAGGCATGCTCTTCTTTCAGATTTATTTCCAGCGGGTCAATGTGACTGCTTTCGGGATGCTGGATCATTGCTGTTATGGTGGCCAAAGTGTCAGAAAACTTATTCTGAGCCCTCGGCATATGCTTGAATTCAATCTTTTTGAACCTTTTACCCAACCTCTGTGCCAGGTCTACGTATGGTAAGATCTTGTCATTCTTGGTGGCCCATTCACCCTGTACTTGGTGGATTAGCAGATCAGAGTCTCCTATGAACATTAATTTGCTAATACCCATATCCAACGCCATTCTGAGGCCTAAGATACAAGACTTATACTCTTCCATGTTATTGGTACATCAAAATTTGAGCTTTGCGGCCATCGGGTAATGTTGCCCGATTTCTGATATCAAAACCGCTCCAATTCAGGAACCTTTGTAATTGACGGCCCCATCAAAGAATAACCTCCATCTCGTGTAGGGCTCCACCGTTTCTTCTTTTATGGCCAGTACTCCTACATCCTGGAAATGAGTTCGATGGGGTTCGAGATCCTTATCCACGGGACTTTCAGCCAGTAGTTTGTCCTTTGATGGCCTTTTGTGCTATGTACACAATGTCAAATTCACTTAGCAGCATCTGCCACTTGGCCAACTTCCCGATTGGCATGGGCTGGCGAAAGATATACCTCAATGGGTCCATTTTGGATACGAGGTGGGTGGTATATGATGAAAAATAGTGCCTTAGCTTCTGGGCCACCCATCTTAAGGCGCAGCAAGTCTTTTCCACCAGTGTATATCTTGCCTCACAGGTAGTGAATTTCTTTCTTAAATAGTAGATGGCATGCTCCTTTTTTCTTGTCTAGTCGGGTTGTCCTAACACGCCCCCGAAGGCATTTTCTGAAACTGACAAGTATAGCAAAAGTAGGGTCCCAGGCCTGGGAGGTACCAAAACTGGTTGATTGGATAGATACTTCTTGATAGTGTCAAAAGCTTCTTGACACTCCTTTCTCCATTTTGCGGGCGCGTCTTTCTTCAGGAGCTTAAGTATGGGCTCCAGGATGATGGTGGCCTAGGCTATGAACCGTCCATTGTAATTCAGCCTTCCTAGGAAGCTCATGACCTCTTTCTTAGTCTTGGGAAGGGGTAGCTCCTGGATTGCCTTAATCTTGGCTGGGTCTAGTTCTATGCCCCTTTGGCTGACTACGAATCCAAGCAACTTTCCGACGGGCACTCTGAATGCACATTTGGCCGGGTTTAGTTTCAAATTAAACTTTCAAAGTCTATCAAAAAACTTCCTCAAATGTGTGGTGTGCTCTGAACTTTCTCTTGACCTAATGATGATGTTATCCATGTAGACTTCAATTTCCCTGTGGATCATGTTATGGTCGATGGTGGTCATAGCCCTCATCTAAGTGGCGCTGGCATTTTTTAGACCGAACGACATCACCTTGTAGTGATAAACTTCCCCATAGAGTGATGAAAGTTATCTTTTCCACATCCTCTTTGTCATTAGGATTTGATGGTATCCTGCGAAGCAATCCACAAACGACTGTAGCTCATGATTGGCACAGTTGTCATGAGTATGTGGATGTTTGGGAGTGGGAAATTGTCTTTGGGACTGGCTCGGTTGAGGTCTCGATAATCCACACATATTCGTATCTTCCCATCCTTTTTGTGTACTGGCACTATGTTAGCTAACCATGTGGGTTACAAGGTTACTTCTATCACCCCTGATTTGATTTGTTTTTCCACCTCGTCCTTAATATGGATGCTGAGATCCGGCTTGAACAGCCTGATTTTTTGTTTCACGGGGGTAAAACCTACATTGATAAGCAACCTGTGGGACACTATACTAGTATTCAATCCCAGCATGTCAGCATATAACCATGTAAATCTGTCCATATATTCCTTTGGTAGACTTATCAGTTCTTTCTTTTAGGGTGCTTCTAGGTGTACACTTATCCTAGTTTCCTTCATGTTCTCTTCATCACCTAGGTTGATGGCTTCTGTTTCATCCATATTCGTATTTTGTTCATTTTCCAATTGTTCCACCTCTTCTATGAGACCCTCAGGTAGCATTGTTTCCTCGTCATGTTCCTCGTACGCTTCCTCCTTTATACCGTTTAACTTATTTGTTTTGCAACATATCATGACATTTAAGGTTGATTTATTGTTCTTATTACTGAAAAATCAAGGCAAAGTGAGGTTAGTATAAAACACATGCATGAAATTTAAAAAAGCAAAGTCATTTTTCCATAATTCGAGGCTTCATTAATTTGATCGTAATGAAAGTACAAATTGTGGTCCTGGCTCGGATCAACATCGAGCCATTTTCGTTTTTCTGAAAACATTACGAGGTAAAAAGAGTGAGTAATCGGGTCTCGACCGTTTCTCACCAGTTTAAAATAAATTCATCATTTCTCTACCGAAGAGCCACAAGCGGGGTAGAGGTCCAATTGGATAGTTGCTCGCCCAGATCAGCATCTCGGATGGTGGGTGCTTCTGTGTATTCTTTCAATATCACTGAGCAGTATTCTTCTCGGAATAGCATCCCTATCCCTTCTTCTGTGTCTGCATCATTCGGCACAAGCATTTTGTTTGGGAATGATTGGTACAAATTCGAAATAGGCTTGCGGAGCTTCGCAGTGCCTTTCTTCTTTTTAGTAGCAGCTGAGACCTCATCATCAGTTGGGACATAACCCAATCCAAAGTGGAAATTGTTTTGGGGAACGGGAATTGGCTTGGTGATGCCATGTAAATTCCTTCCCAAACCATTCCTAGGTTTGAACCCGTTCTGGAGCATAGTTGATGCAATCATTTTATAGACTGCTAGCATGGATGCTTCTGTGGAATCTATTTTGTGGGCATCCCCCACCAGTTCCATTACGTGGAAGTCTGTTCCTTTCAGCTCCACTTCGATGACAGGCACTAACTTGTCCGGGTAGTTGTGAATGCTACCCTCTCCGTGAATTACGACTTCATGGCCATCCCACACAAATTTCAGAGATTGATGGAGTGAAGATGGCACGGCTCCTGCAAGTGGATCCATGGCCTTCCCAGTAGTAAATTGTAATTTACGGGTATTTCCATGACTTGGAATTCCGTGACAAATTCTGTTGGCCCTATTTGAATGTTGAGGTCAACTTCTCCGTTGGTGTCACATTGACCCCCGTCGAACGCTCGTATGTTGGTATGGCTTTGACGAACTTTCCCAAGGTCATAACCTAGCTGGATCAGAGTGGACTCGGGGCAAATGTTGAGACCAGCCCCATTATCAATCAAAATCGGAGTTACCACTTTGTTGCGGCACATACCAGTGATATGTAGCGCCTTGTTGTGATCCGTGCCTTCTTTGGGCGGTTCTTTCTCAGTGAAGGCAATTTGATGTTCCTCCGTGACATTGGTGACCATTTCGATCAAGTTTTCACTGCTTGTCCAGGCAAGGACGTGGGCTTCTTCCAATAATTTTATCAAAGATAAGCGGTGTTGTGGTGAACTTAGCAAAAGTGCCAATACAGATATTTAGGTCGGGGTTTTCTTCAAATGATCCATAATGGAGTATTCTTTCGGCTGCATCCGGCGCCAGAAATCTTTCGCTTCGCCTTCAGCGATGGTTCTCTTTTGATTTCCTTCTTTTCGAGGTGCCCCTTTGGCCAAATCTTCGGGAGTATAGCATCTTCCCGATGGTGTCATTTCGTGAGCCGCAGCTACGTGCACCACAAATTCTTTTCTAGGTGCTACTGCCACTACTTGGGATATATGCGCAAAGACTGGCACGAGAATCAATACTTTAAAATATGGGCATTCCCGTATGGAGAGTGACACCACTGTGTGCTCGAGTGCTTGAATAAAATCTCGGATTACATGACTGCCTGCGACCCAATCCTTCCTCTTTTCGATCATGTGAATTACATTGTTGTTGTGGTTAGCCAAAGGATTAGTGTTTACATTTGCGCAGCCGTCTGGAGAACAATTTTCTTCCTGTCAATCATATCTTGTAGTTTGTACTTTAGATTGATACAATCCTCAGTACTGTGCCCTACTCCGTTAGAATGGCAGGCGCATGTTTGGTCCGCCCGATAAAATTAGGTCTTAGGATCGATGACCTTTAGGGAAGTGGTTGATCATTCCGGCGGCGCTCAATCATTTGAACAGCTCAGTTCGGGTTTCGATTAATGGGGTAAATATGCGGGTGCATTATAGGTATTTAGTGGCGCATTATAGGTATTTAGTGGTGGTTGGTTTTGGTAATTGGTGGGTGGGTTATTTTGTCGAGGTCTATAGATAGGTGGGGGAGTTTGGTAATTTGGCTCTGGAGCTTGGTAACTTGGTGGGAGCGATTGAAAGGTATTTTGTGGAGCTTAGCAGTTAGGTGGTGGTGTTTCGAAAGTGGGTTACACGTTATAAATGGGCACCGGGTTGTATAGAGCGGGTATGTAGGTATTTGGAGGTAGTGAAGAGTATATTTCCATCAGAGGCTGGAATTCTTTCTTTCTTTGGGGTCTTAGGCTGGGAGTATGGGAAATGTTCGCCACGTCTTCCTTTTTCTTTCTAATAAACCCTGTTGAGCTTGTTCCGGTAGCTTGGCCAGCTACACTCAGGATTCGTCCTGATTTGAGACCATCTTCTATGGCCTCTCCCAATTTGACAAGTTCAGAGAATGGCCTACCAGCCATTGCCAGCATTCGATCGTAGAAATTCGTCTCTTAGGAGCGGAAAGTGAGACTAGCTCTTCTTCACCCATTGGCGGTCACACTCGAGTGGCTTCAGTTCTCCACCTACTCGCATATTCGCAGTAGTTCTCGATGGACTTTTGTTTTACTTTTCCAAATAGTACCAGTCCGATACTATTTCTATATTAAAATGGCACCTCTCCATGAAGGCTCCAGCCATATCTTCCCATGAAGTCCATCAGCGTATGTCTTGTGTCGAGAACCATTCGGAGGCTTCTCCAGTCAAGCTTCGACTAAACAGCCTCATAATAAGTTGCCCGATTATCTCGGATACCGACCAATTAGTCACAGTAGGCTCGGAGATGGGCCTTAGGTTTACCCGTTTCATTGAACATTTCGAACTTTGGCACTTTAAGGCCTTCGGGAAAATCCAAGCCCGGATGCATGCACAGATCATCGTTGGTCAAATCCGTAGCTTTGCGGGCAACCCTTGTGGATTGTTCCAACATTTTAACCATTTTGCATTTCAATTCCTTATCGCGCCTATCGTGCTCGGCTCTCCACGCCTTTTTCCATTTCTTCAAAATGATCAATCTCTTCGTGATCAGGTGAGAAGGTGTATGGGGTGATAGTTGTATGCAAATAAATTGTTGGGTGCGCGAGGTGATTTTTAGGCATGTGGGTGGTTTTTGCGATTGGTAGGGAAACGTTGCTTGTTTGTATGGAAGTCAAAAGTGAGTGCTGAAGACTTGGTAGGAGAAGGCCCAGGGAGCGTGGGTGGTTCTGGGGACTCGGACAGTGTTGGGTGGTGGTGGGGTTTTGTATGAGGTACCAACGTGTCCAACAGCAATTGGGTTTAGGGTGAATGACATTGTGGTCCCAGTAGGGTAGGTGGGGAAGTGATCGAGTAGTGGTAAGCTTAAAGATGGAAAAGGCGGCAGAGGCCTTCTGATCTCAGTGGGCACCTCTCGGGCAGCATTGGCCGTTTTTGCTCTTGCGACCTTCTCTTGGAGGTCAGCGACTTTCTCAAATAGTATCTTCATGATGTCCTTGGAAGGCGAGGATTCTTGTAGTTCCAGTATGGCCGACTCCCTAATGGAGAGGTCAATCCAGTTTTGTTTGTTTTCTGAAGTACCAGTCATTTTTGCCTTGCTTTTGTCCTGTTGGGATAGGGATAATATTGCAGCTTTAGATCTTGTGAAGTATGCCAGTATGAACACGGATCAACTTTCTTTTTCTATAAGAAAAGAACAACTCAAAGGCAAACGATGTTTGTTCGTTAGATAACAATAAATAAGCAAGATATCACATAGAGTTGGCATGTAAAGCACGTAGCACATAAAAATCATATGTTTGATTCAAATGTTTGATTGACCCATTGTACTGGGGTTTCGGGAGGATGTTATATCCCGTATTTTTGTACATTGGGACAACCCAGATTAACTATGATAAGTTAGGGACAAAACTATTCTGGGATACAAAGTCGGGACTTCTGGACCTTCGATTTGATTTTGAGACATAAGTGGTGCATGAATTGTTGGCATGGAACAATTAGGAAAATTTGGGACCAAAAATGGAATTTGTGAAAGTTGGAAATCATGCATCTTTTTCTTGGTTTGGCCGTGTGGTGTGGGATTTGGCCCACACAATTTGTGGACAATTTTAATTGGTCCAACACTTGTGTGGGCCAAGGGACACTTGTATAAGTCTTATATTGGCTTAGAATATGGCTACTAATTCATTTGCATCATCCAACACTTAGAAAAGAAAAAAAAAAAACATCAGAAGTTGAAGAGCAAGGAGGCTCTCGCCAACCCCAAAAAATTTGAAGTTCAATTCAAGCCATTCCAAAAATATTTCCTTGGTACAAACACCAATTTGAGGTCCCTAAGTAGCGTGGAAGTGTTGTTCGGGTCATCCAACCATTCGTTGTGTCAATTGCAAACCCTAGGCAAATTGTGGAGTTGAAGAAGAAAGGTGAGATTTAATTATGTTTTATGTGTTATAAATGTTGTATGCATGTTGTAGTATGTTAAAATCAAGAAAATTCATGAAATAGGGTATGTTGGAAGTGGGTCGTGTGTATGGTGTGTTAGCCGTGTGAGGTGTGTGTATGTAGTGTTGTGTTGAGGTGATAAATTGATCTTATGTAGTATGTTCAATTGTTGTAGGGTGTAGAATGGATGAGAATCACTAATATATGCATGTGTGGTGATAGCCGAATGTGGATCATATTATATGACAAAGAACGCATTAATATCGCTTAATGTTTAGTTGTTGTCGTTATGAATTCCATGATGAGAATGAGAGTTTGATGACTCAAATTGATGTTGTAATTGTTGCGGACTGATTTGGAGGTTATTGTACATTTCATGTAAATTGTATATTTATGAGAATGATATCGTTATAGTGTGGATTGTTGATACAAATCATGATTCGGAAGCTAGAAATGGGCTATAGTTGTGTCTCGGGTTTGGGGATTAGCTTTTCGGACAAATTGGAGCCTTGTTGGATTGTTGGAAATATTGTATGAACTGTTTGAAATGTTCTTGAATGTTGTTGATATGGATTCGGATTGGTATTTGAATGTATAAGCGTTGATGTTGGCTTGAAGGTAAGCCGTTGAATTGAATTTATGAATGATGTAAAAGAGAGTATTCAATGTTAGAATGCTTTCCGGATTGATTATTAATGTTGCTAGGTTGGTTGTTATTGTTGTTGTTGTTGATTTGGCCAAGTTAAATTCTCGGGGTTGGCCTATTTGTGGGAAATGCTGCCCAAATTTCTGTAGAATTAAGGGCTAAATTGGAATTAAATGCCCAAATGTCTCTAGCTAATGTTTGGCATATTATGACTTGTTTGTAGACCTTGGGCAGCCCGAGACGTAGGTTGGATTTATCTTGAGTTTGAGCTAGCGTTGAGAGCGTACGAGGTATGTAAAGCCCAATCCTTTCTTCTTTTGGCATGCCTTAGCTTTAAGTAGGCTATGACACGAGCCTCGAGAAAATTCTATTCTCGCAATCCGATCATGTGTATGACTCTTAGTCATTTCTTGGAATTCGTATGTTGATATGATGAAATATTGGCCTTTATATCTTTGAAATATTTGATTTTCAAATTTTGCATAAAAGGTTGGCTTTTAAAGAGTTCCGTAACTACGAACGCCCGTATCTTTCACAGAAAGGCTCGGATTGCCTCGATATGCTCGTAGGTGATTGTATGATGTATGATGAGTATGTTTTTCATAGGCGGGCCCGACTCGCCTAAGATAATGATTTTATGCATATGGGTACTCACGACTCTGTTCGTGCATTCTGTTATATCTTTCACCGAGTCCCGGGCCGGTTCTGTTGTCGTGCGCACTTTGTTATACTCCGGTGTTATGTTGTGTTATGGTTCGCCGAGCACCTCGCTAGAGGGCCCGGGTTCCGCTTATATTTGGTGTTATGCGTGTATGGCGTTATCTTTGTGATATGATGTGTGACGGGGATACGGAGATTTGAAACTTTCTGGTGTTATGCTGTGTTATGGCGCCATCGACGGGCGGGCGACCATATTTTCCGAGCCTTATGCATGACTTGTATTTTTGAAAGTAAACATTTTGATATTTTGGGAACGCATTTACTTTACGTCACTTGTTCGAGTATGATTGATTTATATACTATATCTTCTCGCTTTGCATACTCGTACATATTTCTTACCGACCCCTTTCTTCGGGGCCGCGTTTCATGCCCGGGCGGTACGACGCACGATTTGGTGATCCACCAGTTTAGGACACCCTTTTTCTGCTTTGTTTGGAGTGCTCCCTCATTCCGAGCTCACATTTTGGTATATATTCGTTCGTTGCATTTGTATATATTTGTTCGGGGGGGTACGGCGAGGCCCCCGTCCCGTCATATGATTCGTTGTCCGTTTAGAGGTCCGTAGACGTGTATGTGGGTTATGCCCATTCACGTACGCATTGTGTTTGTATGTTATATGTTCTGGGCGATCCCATTCGCCGTGGCAGCCTCGTCGGCTTGCATTTGTATTTTTTTTGGGCCGTTGTGCCATTTGATAGCCTTGTCGGCTTCTGATCTATATATGGTTGTGTTTAAGATGTGTTTGCGACAGTCTGATATAATCTGAAACAGTGATTGATATTTGCGTCCGTATAAGCTATCTGTATATGATTCGGACTAATGGTTGTGTTTGGGTGCCCAGCTCGGGCACTAGTCATGGCCTACGGGGTTGGGTCGTGACAGTATTTTCGGCTCTTTTGTTAAGTAATATAGGGAGCGAGTCATACGTAAACTGCCTACGTATCCCTCTCGAAGGGGAAACTAGGCCCTCCCGTAGTTCGGGTTACATAAGTAATGACCCTTCTACTTTAAACCTACCCAAAACCTTCGTAGGCCAGGCCCGATAAAGGCTTCCTGCATATCCCTCATCGGGACATCAGGTCAGATGTAGTTTATTTTACATATAAATAGGAGGGACATTGTTCAAAATACAAAAAAAAGGGATCCCCTAATATCTACCCAAAAGTGACCTCACTTTGAGATCGGAACGGGTGTTTGTCCTTTTCACCATTTTTTCTGGCCAAAGGCCCTACTTTCTAATATTGGGGAGGGAGTCCTACCCAAATCCCTCCCGTATGGACCAAATGCTCCAGCTCAAACTTGAAAGCCTAGCATTCTTTAATGTCATGCCCCGGGGCCCTAGAGTTAAAAAGACAAATCCTTCTTTGACTCGTTCCCACATATGACGCCTTCCAAGCGGCCCTAATTGGCTGGATCTTCCTCGTGCTCGCTAATTTCTAGAAGATACTTGCGTACGAGCAGTTAAAGATGGTGAAGTCATAAAGCCAAATATGTGTGTCCAAAGTAATTTCTTCATATAGGGAGACGGTATCGTGGACCAACAACGACTGGGGTCCCCATAGCTTGTGAATTTTCTTGTCATCGATCAACCTTATAATTCTCTTCCTGAAAGCCAGGCATTCATCAGCAGTGTGGCCTGGTTGCTCTTTATGGAACGGGCACCTCTTATGCGCGTAAATAGGAACTCAAGGTGGCAGCCGTTCATGGCTAGTGCAAGTGGCTCCCACACTCTTAAGCTTATCAAATATTTCCTTGCATGTCACATGTCTTGGTGAGAAGTGGTAGGGGCAGGCGACAGCCTTGAGTACAATTGCCCACCAAGCTGGTGACGCCAGGCGAACAAACTCTATTTGTACTTCGGGCTATTCCCCTTCGTTTGTGGAGGCAACAGTGGCGACCTCTTTGGATGGCCAAGTAGCCTCTTGTGGGTCAGATTTTGCTTCATAGTCCTCATCTCCTTGTCCCTCAAACAGGGGTACGTACCCGTGAGATATTCCTTTGCATTTGTCCAAAGGGTTCTCTGGATGGAACCTTATCTCAGTGGGCTCGTTGGGCGGTCTTTCCACCGAGTCCATCAACTCGTCAGCCTTTTTGATCTTGGCCTTAACTGCCCAGATTTTCCTTTCCAGGTCCTGGATCTTTTTGCTAAGCGATCCTTCGCTTTCCCTTTTGATGGTAGTGTGCTCCGGGGTGTTCATGGTAACATTTTCTAATCGTTTGAAACATAAACGTGCCATTTGTACCAAACTATTTCCCCTATAATCATAAATCTAAGCAATAATATTCCTGCCCAGAGGGGTACGAAAGATAAATAAAGTCAAGACCGAAAAATAAATCAGCAGAAGTGTCCTCCAGTAGCTGATGATGAAGCCCTATCGGTCCTTTCCTTCTTAGCCTTTCGGAGGACGGCCTGGATATAGAGGTGGGCTGATGTTAATACGGTGTCCATCAAGAAACCCTTCTCCGTGAAGCTTATTGGGGCAATGTCATCCAAAGTCTTCTTCATACGATCATCGAGCTTAGTCAAGCAGTCATGGGTTAAATCCAACTCATGTTTCAAGATTTTTATGGTAGCTTGATCTTGCTCTATCTTCTCCAAATAATTGGCATCCCTATCATCGGCCCTTCTTTGAATCAAACGGGCTCGGATCTCAGCTTTGGAGGCCTTATCTTGCACACAACTGTAGAGAATGGGCTTAGGAGTGAGAGTGCACTATAAGTCGGCCCTTAACCAGCCTCTATCCTCTTCTTCACAATCCGGATGAAACCTATCGGGAGCTAAGGTGTCTGGACCCCAAGATATGCGACCATTCCACTCACGATTACAATCCCCAGCCTTCAAAATCCAATCACCATCATAGTCGATGATGAAATCCCCCATGTTTTCAACTTGGGGTATGACTTTGGTCCTACCAAATTGCCTCAAAACTATAGAAGGTGCATAAAGGCGAATCCCCATAAGTGGCAAGAATGAAAATTTTCTTTCCTTGACCACAACAGTGTCAGTTACGAATTCATTGAACATCCACTGTATGCTATCTTCTTTTAGCCTAGAAAAGGTGAAGGCCCAACTTCATTTAGTCTCATCCCCAAAGTTGGGGCAATAGTTAAAAAGGTCATCTTTTTCCACCGGCTTACTCAAATATTGGGTACCCCTGACTCTAATCATGTGCTTAAGGATCCACCATTGTAGGATTAGGCTGCACCCTTGGAAGTCTTTGAAGTGGTTTCTACAAAGGCTCATGGCTCGGTACATATCGACAAGGATAATGGGAGTCAAGTCAAATTATTTGGCTTCTTCTTGTCGGGTTATGCCGTCAAAGATGGCATGAGTGACTGAGATGATTCGAGTATCTATAGCTAAGGTTCCATCTTTAGGAAAGACCATGAGTCCCGAGAAGCAAATGGCAAAGGCTAAGGGTCGGGTGCCTTTCCACTTAGCATAGGTTTCGAATTCGGCTGGTGTTCCACAAATCCACTTGGGTTACCAAATCGTTTATATAATTCTCTAAAGGGTATGGTTGGACCAAATGCACAATTGGTGTGGGATAAGGAAAGCATTTTGAGTATTTGGTTGGGGGTAGGCTTTTCTGGGATTAGGACATGTTTGTCGGGGTTCTTCCTTCTTTTTAGACCCGACCCTACACTGGTTAGGACATTCCTCAATTTTTCCAAAGTCGGGGCCATTTCTATATTATCCCCAAATCGAAAAACCATCCAATCTCGGTCCCAAAACTAAGTAATCACCTCTATTATCTCCCTACAACCTTTCATCGTCATTATAGAGGGTAAGTTTCCTAAGTGGCAAGAGATTCTCTTTCTTTCTTCTTGGCTCATCCTACCCTACCATATGTGTAACAAATTCGGTGTAACAATAACTATGTTAAACTGCAAATCAATTGTCATATACAAAATAAAGACAAGGTCATCCCCCCCCCCCCCCCATACGCAATGGTTTAGCACATAGGCACATAACATGTCTCCAATTAGCACATAAATGAGATGCGGTCTATTTTAGGTCATAGACCGTATTTGACATGAGGTGGTCCTCCTATCCGGTTTTAGATACATCTCAAATATCCAAAACTCTTCTAGCTCATCTTTGGATTTGACTTAGCTCTACCTTAGGCATAAGCAAGAGTGAGTTTCGAAGTGACCTTGGACCCAAGCAGACTACTCAGGGTGAACCGTTGTCGGCTGTAGGGCGATCGCACACTAACTCTGCATTCAACGTGTTCCAAACAAAGGGTGTTTTGGATTTTTTAGTGAAGGCTGGACGGGGGGCCCGCGTGTTCCTTTTGAAACCATGCTTTTTTTCAGGAGTGACGGAATTCATGATATGAAATGCATGACAGTTTTGTGAAAAAGTAAACAAATAAGCAAATAATCACAATTATATCACATTATATTGAAACCCTTATGGTTAGAACCTAAAATATCCCCAGCAGAGTCGTCATCTGTGACGGTTAATTTTTACGCGGGTGCATAAAAGCTACTAAGAGTTGTTGGTGCTCTAAATGGATTTCGTATTGTTAGAGTCGCCACCTAATTTTATAATGGAAATTAGGAAAACCGGGTAAAAAGGTTTTATCAAACAAGAGAAAAATCCTTTAAAACCAGAGTTCGAGGTAAGGGTTCCGATGATCCCCTAGGGAAGGTTTTAAACACCCTAGTATTAAGATTCCATAGAGTACGGTTGACCTACGAGCTTCAATGTGTGATTATTGTAATTATTTGCTTAAAATGTTTACTTTATCGCAAAATGTCATGGTTTATCATAAATTCAAATTTCCGGAAAATATGACCCCTTTGAATAAAGGGGGTTTTGGTTTTAAAATTCACATAAGTGTTCAACTAACTTCATTTTCGGACGAAGACAGACTTGGGATTTCTCCAGAGAAGATTCACTACTATTTTGGTCTTAATGATATAAGTTTAGTCCTTATAGGTTTTTATTACTTATATAAGAAAATAAGCGGAGTATATCTCCTTTTTATAATATAAGTATATAACAGAAGTTATTAGGTCAATTTTTAATTCATTGAAGCTCAATAAGATCAATCATATTCATACCAAAGCCAACTTATCTCAATTTTGGTCCAAATGTAATTTCCTCTTGTTTTTTCCCTTTAGATTTTGGGCTTTTGGCCCAAATATATAAGAAATTTCACTAAGTCTTCTTAAGTCCAAATTCATTTTACAAACAGTCCATTTAAATTTGAGAAGGATATGCTTTTCAGTTTTGCACAAAAAATGGTCCAAGTTAAGAAATGTCCAAATTTTGTTTTACGGTCCAGATTTGCCCAAGTTTTAAGAAGAAGCAGTCCATTTTTATTTAAAAAGGGTCCCCAATGGACTTAAGGCCCAAAATGAATTCATCTTTTGTATCATCGTGTTTCCAGATATTTCAAAGGGGCAGAAGGCCCAAAATGTCACTTAGCCCCATTTTAAAGATCATTTAGGCTTAACTAGACATCCATGCCAGTTTTAGACTTGCAGAAACTTATAAAAAATGTTAGTTACCGATTTCATGCATGTATTAAGAAATTAGCCGGGTTTGCAAAAATCATTTGTGGCGATCACCTAGCAACTGAGCGTATTTCCTAGGTTCTACTGTACATGGGTTTTAGTATTTATACAAGTGTTGTTTACAATATACAACTAATATACAAATAATATACAAGAATGAAAGTAGATAAAATGGAGAAGGTTTAGGCTCGTGGGCCTACCTAAGCCCACCAGTTGCCTATTTTCACCGATATGTGGGTCTTCAATATATAAGCTTCCATTACTCAGATTTCGGACTCGATCAAAGAAAGGGTTAGGCCTCAGGCCCAATAGGTTTTATACAGTAGAAGTCGGCCCAAATAACCCGTATAGTTCTCACATGCAACACAAAGGAAAAAGGAAGGTATTGGATTAGAGAGTATCCAGAACTTAGTCTTTTACATAACACAAACTAATTGTAATTATACCAACAGACATGCATGTTAATATGCTTTCAAACAAGTGGCACATGTAATAAAAAAATATCCAATCCATAATTAAGACACAAAAGAGAGGCCTAAACAAACAAAGCCCAATTTACAATCATAATGGCCAAGGATAAGTATACAAGTCTTTGTATATCAAAAGTATACAGAACTGAATATACCTGGTATGTGCAGGTATATCCCTTTGCAAGAATCAACACTTAGGTTTAGAGGAAAAAGCATGTTTTGCTCTACTTGATGTTTTAAAACTTTATTAAAAAAGAAAAGGAAAGGGCAGATTCAAAAAGGGAACAAAACAAAGTATAGTGGACATGATATGCATAATATACAGGATTCAGAGTCAAACAAATGCAATTGCATATCATATTCAAGGTCATTTTTATTTAAATCATCAAGTTAATTCATGTGTAGGAGAGACATTTTTTCAGACAGTGATCTTCAAAATAAGACCTTCATAACACAAGAAGGCAAAACATACAAAAAACACATTTCAGTCATATACATGAAACTTTCTGATAGTCTAGCATGTATCCTGTGTATGCAATTCCCTTATTTTACTTTGGGGAGGTCCCATGATAAGTGGTTTTCTCATGGGGGAAACCCAGCAGCCTAGAATGAAGGGGATTAGGCTGAGTTTGGCTAGAAACTCAAAGCTCTATCACCCCTTTTCCTGGCCCTGGGTATGTCACACCCATGATCTATCACCCAATAAGTGACAAACTTCCATCTTAATCATTCCATCATTGCAGTATCTTAAAACCAACCAGCATGCACATACAAAGTTCACACCTAAACCTATTATGCATTGATCATGGGAAAAACTGTATCATGCTTCAAACTACCCTAACTCATTCTTGAGTACCAGAACTGAATCTTTATTCAAACAGATATGCATCTTTGGTGCATTCATGGAAGTACTATGGTGAAACTAACATAAAGACTCTATATGCTATCCATTCGAGGCATACAAATCATATTCAGGAAAGAGAACCAATTTTGAGTAAATAGGGCATCTAAATCTCTTGTTAAGCATGATGCATGTTCATATAATGAAACAAGATGGCAGAATCTTAACATGCTAGTATACAAAAGATTGCAGGGGTCAAATAAGAGCAGTAGGGTCAACTCAATGCCACACGAAGGGGCAGCTGTTGACACCCAATTTTTGCCGTCTAAAAGTTCAAATTAACTAGTCAAATATCTTGAAACGCAAACAGAGTAGAATAGTTATTCAGAATATCAAAAATACTTTCAACACAGGTTTTGGTGATATTTTGCCATTTCATTTGGCAAAAATACATTAATGTATATTATGTATATTTTACGTATAATTTTAAGCATTAATTATGTCAACTTTATCAATTTGAAAATCAATTCACCCAAAAGGAAAGTGTCTTAGTTAAGTACTTATTCTAATCAACCTCTTTTGCAAATGAATATTTTACTTTGTTAAGTCAAGAAGCTTAATTAGTTAATTAAATAATTAAATTATCTCGATATTATTTTAATTTGTTTCAGTTAAGTCGGCTACTTAAAATAAGATTTGGTTACATTTTTTAGAACCAAAGAATATCTATTATAGTAAATGGTTAATCTTCTAAATCCTAAATTCAGCCCTTTTATATGTCATTTTTTGGACCAAGTCCGGCCCAAATTCACCAAAAATACCCTGCCCAATCCACCATCCCAAATTTGCTAAAGACCCGGCCCACTTCTCTTTAAATCCCCAAAATCCCCTTTTAGATTATTTTTCCCAAAAATAAGAATAACCAAATGAGCCCTAACTGCAAGTCAGTCTCAAACCAGTTAATGTTGCCAGCGAAATCACAACTATCTCCGGCCATTTTTGCCAAAAGTTTGAATTTGTTTTGGTTTCCTCAGTTGATGCCTCACCATTTCGGGCAAAAGAGTTATTGCATTTGTCTCCTTCTCCTTCTTCAATAGTCCAGATATATAGTAACGTCTCTTTCATCCCTACTTTTCCTTTTCTTTATGATTTCTTCTTTAATTTCAGTGAAAAAGATTGAATTTTTAAATAATTTTTGAAAAGGAATCAGTCCCACATCGCTGATTTTACTCAAAATCCTACAATTGGTTCACTATAAATAGAACCCCTCTCTTCATTCACAAAGAGTTATTTATTTTTGGAACCACAGTAGGTTTTACACACCTAAAATGGGTTTTTTACACCTATAAGAGCTTGAACCCCTTAGAAGCTCGGCAAAGCCTTGAGTTTCGAGAATGGGTTCTGTCGCTCAAGTTTAATTTTTGAGTCTTCTTTCGATTCGTAGGGATAGTTTTTAAGTTGGTTCGAAGGTGATTCGCAACTCTCGTCACCCCCATCGCTGCTCGACAAAAAGGTAATTCTCGAAAATCCCTTTTTTGTTTGTCTTTCTTTTCTTTTTTTCAATTTTGTGATAATATAACATTATGTGTTCTTCATGTGTATGTTTGATATGCTTTAGCCCTGATTATATTTAATTTTGTAGAGCAGCATCAAAGTAGTCTTAAAGCTGCTCTAGTTTAAGCTCTAAGGATTAGCGATGCCCTAGGATTAATTTGAATATTGTTTTTTTTTTGGGGTGGTTGCTGGTATTGATTCAAGTTCTATGTTCCTTCATTATGATTCGTTTATGTTGAGATCAATGGGAAGTTTGATTGATAAGTTAATGCATGATTAAGTTAATATGGATACTGTTTAGCCTGTTAAGTTGAGTTAAGCTGAAGTCCAGTCGATATACGGCTGCTTTAGGTTTCAACGATTGAAAATATGTTCCTTTAGAAGTATTTAGATGTCCTATAGCTTTGATGTGAATATATGGGATTCAATTTGACAAGTAAGTTCTATATTTGATTTTGTTTCCTTGTTTTAGGAGACTGTTAATGTTGTGAATTTGATAAGTAGTCTCTATGCTTATGTGTGGATGAAACCTAGGTATTAAAACCCCAATTGTTTTCAGTTTCTATCTTCAAAAGAGAAAAACTAGCTTTTGAGAGGATTCTTGGAAGTAAGCGTGAATATGTGTGTGTTGTTTTCTTTTAGTTGCAGTAAATGGATTGAACATCTCCTAGCATTTTTACTTTGAATCTTCATTTTATCTTAAAGGTCTGCCTTCCTGTCAAAACAGATCAAGTTTTAACAACCCGGGCTTAAAGTGGTTTAGTTAATTCCCTTTGCAGTTTCTGCCATTATTCAGCAAACTAGTCCTCAAGTTCTTTTTTAAAGATATCTCACACTTTAAAGGGTGTTTGAATAGTAGTCAACTTTGGTTCTAGCTCCAGAATTTTAGCAAAGTGATCCTAAACTCAATTTTTACCTATTTTTAAGTAGCTAATCTTTTCTTTGTGTGCCAAGTGTCCAGCAATGTGACCTTGATTGCCTCCAAAGTGCTATTTGATTTCTTTCTTTTCCTATCCACCCTGGTCAAAAATCTGAAAGGAAAAGACTCTAATATTAAAAGAACCAGGATCTACAATCTTTGGGACATTAGAGGTTATTGATTAGTAGGAGAAGCTTAAGATTCTGGGAAAGAAATTATATCTTCTTGAAGTGCAATATGTCCTTGTCTATCTTTAATGATGTTGGAAAACATGTACTGTCAATAAAAATTTGATCCTGCCCTCTTTGTCCAAACAAAGGTCTTATTTATTAAAGTTTTCTTGATGTTATAATTCAGTCCTGTTGAAAGCTCAGTAGCATTTTTGATAGTTCCTTGGTTTATTCCTAAATAAGATTAACCATTTATGGCTTGGATCTTGTTTATTAACCAATACTAAAGAGAAAAATAGAGTGTTTAGTTTAATCAGTGTTTAGAATTAATATTAGTTTTGGTTGAAGTAAACTCATATGAATACGATAGTAGTACTAAATGTTCTTGCTTGAGTATGCTGCTTAACCCTCACTTGTATGCTTCTGGAAACTTGAATTCCTTTGGAATCCCATAATTATTTTTCTCAACTTGGATTAAAACCTTGATAATCCGTTTGTTATATCCCGTATTTTTGTACGTTGGATTATTCGTAAGCTAATCGACATAAGTTCAAGGACAAGATTATTTTTGGGATATGAGACAAGGACTTTTAATCCCCGATTTTAATAAGTGCACGATTTGCTTATAAATTTCAATTAATGTAGAAATATTAGTGGAGATTAGGGATTAATTAACCATGATTAGATTATTAAGTGGGGATTATTTATAATTAAGATTAAGTAGTGCAAAATGGACCCCACTACAACATGGCCAAATCTGATTGGTCCATGCCATAGTGGGGCACGTGTCAACATAACGGGCAGCATATAAGTTCATAGTTGATGACTAATCTATTAGCCATACATTTCATTTCCAACTTCAATTTAGTTGAATTAGAGAGAGAAGCAATAGTCATGGCAGCCCTTGATCAATCCAAGCTTTTGTTAACAAAAGAATTAAATTCCTAAGGTGTTCTAAGCATTTAAAGGAGCAGCAAGGTTAGAATTTAAGTTGAAGAAGATGAAGTGGTGCAAATGGTGCAAGTTATTGTAGGATCTGTCCTAATTAAATTTGAGGTAAGATTTCTTCTTTTGTCATGAAATTGGAGTTAATGATGTTGTAATGGAGAGATTAATTTGTATTAAGTGGAATTGGATGCAAGGAATTGTATATGTTAGTGTTAAGGTTGTATTTGGGCCGTTTTGGGGTTGTTCTAATCTAATAATGGTGGATTAATTTTGATTAGTGTTGTCGTTATTGTTGTCATTGATTATATGATGAAAGTGAAGGAATTTGATATTTAAGGTTATAGTTGTATTGTATTGAGAACGATCTGGTTGTGTTGTTGTTCTTGTTGAATTGGAGGACTAAGTGTAGTTAAGATTATGCATTGTGTTGTTGTAATTGTTGGACTATTATAGGGTCATTTCGATGAAGTGTTGTGGCTATAGATTACTAAGAGTAACTTGAATATGTTGAAGTCGTTATGTTGACTATTATTGAATGTTGTAATGTGTGGACTGATTTGGAATGTTATGCGGGCTGTTGCGGGGTGTTCGTGAATCTTGTTTTGGCTAGTTCTTGATATAATAACTTGGACGTGTGGTTGTTGATGTTGACTTGGTCGTTTTATAGTTGGCTTGAATGAGAGGGAGATGAACAATATAGGAGAAATGCCGCCCAATTTTCTCGAAATAAGCTACTAACGTTGGAATACGTTTTGAACCTTTCCGTAGCTTAACCATAGTTCTTAACGTTTTAAATCTAGGTTGAGATACTCCGGGCAGCGTATACGTATTGTATCACGGATAAGCGTTAAAGGTATGTAAAGCTATCCCTTCTTTCTTTTGGCATGATCTATATGAAACAAACAAACGACGAATGTATAAGCTCCTATTCTTAGAGGCACTAGGATGACTAATGTTCTTGATTTCCAGAAGCTATTTCATTATTATGTCTTGATACGTGTCTATGATTCCTGAAGTTCTATTTGACATAATCCATAGTGACATTCGAGGGCTACTTGACATAACTGTCGTCTTTGATACTCAAGTGTTAGTTCATTCTACTTGTTCGATTGAGTCTCTGATGATGATTTAGTTTGCATATGGTTGCTCACTACTCTGCTCGTGCATGCTGTTAATATATCTTTCACCAAGTCCCGGGCCGGGTATGTTTTCTTGCACAGTTTCACTGCATTGTTCGCCGAGTCCCTCACTAGAGGGCCGGGTACGGTATATATATATATATATGATGATATGATGATGTGATGATGGCACCGAGTCCCATGATGGGCCGGGCATGGTATACATGTATACGACTTATTCACCGAGTCCAGAATGGGCCGGATATGGTATATGATAGAGCTATGCATGATTTTTATTTCATAAGGCACAGGTACAGTGATTTCTTGATTGTCATACTTATCTCCTGTAATCTCTATTTCAGTCATAATCCTCTTTATTGTATTTCATTTTTTATATACTTAGTACATATCTCGTACTGACCCCCTTTCTTCGGGGGGCTGCGTTTCATGCCCGCAGGTACAGATACTCGATTTGGTGATCCTCCAGCTTAGGACTTCTGCTCAGCTATTTTGGAGAATTCCATTGTTCCGGAGCCTAGACTATTTTGGGCATTGCATCTTTTGATGTAGACTTATGTTTATCCAGGGGTACGGCAGGGCCCTGTCCCGCCATATTTCACTATTGATACTCTTAGAGGTCTGTAGACATATGTGTGGGTTGTATATAGATATTGTTCAGCTGTGTCAATATGGCTTGTTTTGGGATGTTCCCGTACGTAGTGGCAGCCTTGTCGGCTTGCGTATTGTGTTATCTTTTGGTTCGCTGTGACTCCTCAGGAGATGGGCTTATTATGATATATAGCGTTCTGAGATAATGTCTTGTTTTTGCAAGTTCCCATATTGTCCTTAGTTTCAGTCTGACTATATCTAACAGGTTCGTATACGAGTGTCCAGCTCGGGCACTAGTCATGGCCCATAGGGTTGGGTCGTGACACCGTCAAACAAGTCAAATACTTTATGTTTCACTTATTGTTAGTTGGTTAAAAAACATGTAATTCTTGATACTCATCCTTCACCCCTCTCTTCTCTGCATGACTTAGGGATTTTCAAACCCCAAAATGTTTCGGAGTTGCTGGTGAACTTGGAAAAATTGGCTACACTTGTGAGGTTCTACAAAGGGTTGTACTTGAATAAAGTTACTATTGCTGCATTTTTCCATATTGAGTTCCTGCTGTTACATTGATGTTGCCACTGCATTTTGGTGAGTTTACTGCCATATTTTAAGGCAAAACAGTTTCTGCATTCAAGGTAAATAGTCTCCATATTATGAAGAGCTTGGCCACTTCATTCTGATGTTTCATGTTTGAGCCAAGTTGTAGCCACACTTTAAGGCAAATAGATGCTACTCCTGAGCTACTATACTTTGGCTGCTACATTTTGGCATTGTGGTTGCCTTGATAAGATATTCTATGCACTGTGCTGCAAACAATTGCCTGTTTTAAGGAAAACTGTGCTATGATCTGTTACTGAATATTGAGAGAGGTAATTGTTGCACTCCAAGGAATTCGAATGATTATTTTTAAAATAGTTTGCTGCTGTAAATGATGCACCCAGTTACCCTCTGTTGATGTAAACTACTGCTGCTAAATATATGTTGTTGTTGCCTTGACTATGCCACTTGGGGTGAACTTTGCTGCTACTTGATGTTTTCTATTTTGGGCAAACAAGCTGCTGCCATGTTTGTGACTGAATGGCTTTCTTTTAAAAAAGAAACAGATGCTACACTTGATGAAGGCAAAGCAGCAGTTGCTGCTAATTTCTTAACAGATAGGGAAATTTTGCTAATTTGAACATATACTACACTTGGGCCAATGAAAACAATGATTTTTTTAGGCCATGCCTAGTCCAGAAAGGTTATCCCTCGGTTTGGGCAAGGATGATCGTACATTGATATCACAAGGTAGGAACCGACATGCGCCTGGCAAGGCAACTAGAATGGCCACTAATTTGCAGTCGTAACATAATCCAGGCTCCTTTGCTATATTCGGAATCGTGAGTCTGAGCCTCAGTAATCAAAGCTCTCAAAGTTTGATACGAGTCTGAGGGATATTATGATTTATGTTCCTAAACGTCACCCTGCGAGGTGGCGTATCATTTTGACTAACTACTTTCCTTTTCATTGTGCGAGGTAAAGAAAGCAAAGCTTAAGGACGAAGTAAAAGGATCGGATGCTTAGAGCTTCGAACGAAGACTAGAAGAGTATGGGATTTAGGCCCAAGGCTGGCAAAGCTAAACTTTCTTCCCTTCCTTATTTTTGTATAAAACATGCTTATTTTATATGTTTACATTCACTTTGTATGAACATGTTTTTTTTTGTAAATATTTGTATAGATATTGGAACCCTTATAAGTTGGAACCTAGGATTCAGGTAGACCATATTTCAAATTGTACCCGAATGATGAAAGAGGTGTATTCTATTTGATTAAAGTAACTAAAAGTGAAAGAATGTTTTCTTGTACAAAAAGATGATTATCTTCGAATATATCTTTAAAATTACATTTCAAAATTTGAGAAACTTAAGAAAATAAAGTAAAAATAAATATTTGGGCTAGACCCAACTTAATGAATTCAGATGAATGGCATTTCTTTCGAAGCCCGAGTTTGGGAAAATAGTTCTGAGGATATGGTTGACCAAAAAGACAAAATGTGGATAATGTATGAATTAATAAAAGACTATACATTCTTACAAACAAACACATGGCATTAGTTTCAGACGGGGCACACCCGATATTACTATCCTTATAAGTAAAAAAACAAGCTATTTTTTACCCGGATATTTTATACAAAATCACACATTGAAGCTCGAAGGTCAATCGTATGCTACAGATCCTTAATACTAGGGTGCCTAACACCTTCCCTAGGGGATCACCAGAACCCTTACCTAGAACTCTGGGTTACGAAGGATTTTTCACTGTATTTGAATAAACCCTTCACCACCGGTTTTCCTAATTTCTTAAAAAATTAGGTGGCGGGTCTTTTAAAACAAAGTCCGAAAGAGCATTAACAAGTTCGTAGTAGCTTTCTGAGCGCTATCCCCACTAGCGAAATGCGAACCGTAACAGATGGCGACTCTGCTGGGGACTTTAGGTTCTAACCATAAGGGTTTCAATATAATGTGATTATTTGTATAAACTGCTTATGTGTTTACTTTCCTGTATAAATAAACTGTCATCACATGCATATCAGCCTGTTTTTTGTGCCCATAAGGGTTCTTTTTCTAGGATTATTTAACAGAGTCTAAATGTCAAATGATCAATACCTTAGGATAAGAGGGTAGACTATTAAGTAAAGCCTTAAACAATGATAGTATGGTTTAAAGGTAATATTAAACTAGTCCTAGTTCTAGTGGTTTCTAGTGGTTGTCATTTGGTTGTGGACGGGATAAAGGGTTGAGAGTGCTTCATGGGAGTAAAAATAAGGTCAAGGCATAAATTGGGGTGATGACCAGTTTGGCCTTGCCTCCTTTTTACTAAAGAAGAGGGTCTAAAAAAGGGGTTTGGGGTGATTACCCAACTGCTTCTTCTTTAGGGCTTTGAAGTTATTTTCCCTTGGGTTTCATTCCTATGACCATGGGACCCACGAAAGCCCTTTAGTTCACTAGGAAGAGGTTAATAAGACCTTGGAGGGATTGTGCTAAAACTGTGACACTAAAATCAACCTAGATTAATCAAATAGGATCATTTTAGGTTATATTGGCTAAAGATAGGTTAGAATAGTCTACTTGAAGACTCTAAGTTAATTTGGTTCTCACCTTTAAGGATAGTAGGGTTGATTTAATGACAGGATGAGAGGGTCATGAGTGCAGGTATGAAAGTTGTGAACCACATGGCAAAGGGGAGTCTTTTTTAAAGACACCTTTTAGAGGAGATTGGGAAAGAACCAAGTCTAACTTGGTTCATAATATCATTCTCCCAAATAAAAGGTTGTCACGACATGCCCTATAAGTCTATGGGGTAATACTTGTCATATGTACACATTTGACCTTCATTTCCTATCATTGAATCAAGGATTGATTAAAGTGAATTCGATCTTGCATAAAATAGCTCCTTTAGCCTGAAAATGGGCCTGTTATTATAGTTTTAGCTAGTTCACTTAGTGCTCATACTTTCTGGAACTTGGGAAAGGGAACAGGGTGAAGGAAAAACCTTAAATGAGTTTGTCCTTAGTCTCAACAAGTCTTGAGTAGGTTCAGGGACCTTATTATTTATGTCTAATCTTGTAGACAACTTTAGTTCAGTAATTTTGTTCCTTGCACTATCCAGCTCTCAAATGAAATACTTGTATTGAATATGAATGTTCGTATTCCATTTGATACATGTTTGGATTGGATGAAGCAAAGTATCCTTCTGTTGTTGGTTTGATAAATGATGAATGATTTCCTTGCTAAGATTAAGTCTAGATTTGCCTTAGAATTAGTTTGACAACCATGTTGCCTAAAAAGGAAATTAATTAGGTGGTTAATAGAGTCAAAGACTTAAAGGAAGCTTGGAAAGACTTGGAGTTGCTCACAACCCAGTTCAGTATGGTCAACTTGAGTTGTTGACTGATAATGTTACACCCCGTAGTTTTGTACGTTGAGATTTATAAGTGTTGATTGTTTTAAGTATGCACACTGGAGCTACCTTCAAGAATATATGAGATTATATGCGCCAATCTTATGATTATGAGGGTTTAAATTCATATAATAAGCTATGGGAGGATTGGAGAGCAAGTAAATCAAGAGAATTAAGTTTGTTGGAACTTTGGAGAAAATATGAGGAGCAATTTTGGTCCAACTTGGAGAAGGAATATCTTTTCGTATATGAGGAGTTTTAAGCAAAGCAAAAGCCTAAATTGAAGTTCAGGAAGTTTAGTTTTCAACGCAACAAACCCCCGTCGATAGAACATCGGAGTAGAGAGTTATGGACATTACAAGTTAGGCCGCCAGAGCAGAAATTAAACCTTCGCGAACGCGACCAAAGGGCTGCGAATGCGAAGAGGAGTAGGGATTAACCCTTCACGAACGCGACCTAAGGCCGCGAACGCGAAGGGAAAATCCTAGGTCGGTGGAAACCAACTCTAGAACCTTATAAAAGTGGGTTTACCCCCTCATTTTCCATCCCAACACCCCTAAAATCCTCCCAAATTTTCTGGAATATTCGCCCAACTTCCGTCCATCAAATTTTAGCGCCAATTAAGTGGAAATCTCCGGATTTAGGTTCGGACAGCGTATAGTTACGATTATCATATCGTATTGCAGCGAATCTGGGTTTGGATTCAAGGTGAAAAGTGAAGATATTCCGGTTCCAGCGGAAGTAAGGTATGAATCTTCTCTTATTAATATTGATTTAGGTTTATTTACGAAGATAAAGTTATTAAATAGTCGTATTACAAGTTGGTTAGTTGAGAAATTTGAATAATATCCTGTGGGATGTTTTAGGGAATAAATTGGTATGGATAATGGTTTTGATGATGTTGGTATTATTGTTGATTGGTTGTTGATATTATGATTTTGGGCTAGGCCTATAAACAGGGGAGATGCTGCTCGAATTTCGGCAAATTCTAAATGGATTTAAAATGGAGGGCTTAAGACGAGCGTATGAGGATAAGCCTAACAATAATGTGAATCGTTTTATATGTAGATTACGAGACTATGAATGATCTTAAGTAAATTGCAAGACAGGAAGTAAGTTGGAAAGTTGAGAAATAAGCGTCCAGGTATGTTCACCTTTCTTTCTAAAGGCATGATTTTTTTCCTATGAATGCATACACGACTTCCATAATACCCTTATTTTTTAAAGTACTAGCGGTTCATGATTCTCAAAATCCTTATGATGCCAAAGACGAATGTTTTCTATAATGACCATGATGATGATTATGATGATCCCATTTCTGGAGATTCCAAAGTTACGGTTTTAATGTCATTATGAGATCGCTAAGCTGGTTTCAAGATTATTGCTTATATTTGTTGATGTTGATCTTTTCTTATGATTTTATTCTTTCAAGGTGAGATATATGCATGATGATAATTCCATAATGAAAATCGAAGGTTACCGACCTTACGTCACTCCGATGTATTTGTAGCTTTCATATGAGCTTTCATGCATACTATTTACATTATGTATATGTAACATATTATATTTATAGATCGGGCCGTACGTTCCTCAACACTAACATATGAAATATGGATCGGGCTGTACGTTCCTCGGCACTAACTCTTATATCATATTATATTATATATATATATATATATATATATATATATATATATATATATATATATATGTATGAAAATGTTTTTATTTTATTTTATTTTAAAACAAAAGTTAGTATGCATGACCTCCGGCTTAAGAGGCATCCAGATGTACAGGTTATCTCTTTCTTATTCCATGTTACTTTTCATATCTATATTGCATTGTTATTCATGCCTTACATACTCAGTACATTATTCGTATTGACGTCTCTTTCGGTCGTGATCCGCCGCTCATGCCCGCAGTGTTAGAACCCGTATTTTTGTACGTTGGAACAATCCGGATTAATTATGATAAGTTAAGGACAAAACTATTTCGGGATACAAAGTCGGGATTCTTGACCTTCGATTTTATTTTGAGATATAAGTTGTGCATGAATTTATTGGTATGGAACAATTAGGAAAATTTGGGACCAAAAGTGATAAAATTGGAAGTGAAAATCATCCACTTTTTCCATGGTTGGCCGTGCATAGTGGGAGAGGGACCCCACACTTTTTGTGTCATCTTTTAATTGGGACAACTCATTAAGGTGGGCCAATATTTTTGTACAACTCAAGGGGGGATTAAAAGATGACTTGCTAGTCATCTTTAGTTCATTCAACACTTGCAAAAAAAAAAAAAAAAAGCTGAAAACCCCCAAGGAGGAGCTCTCGGCCAGCCATAGGAAAATTCAACCCCCATTTCTTGTCCTCCTAAAATTATTCCATTGATGTAAACCCACTATATTGAGGTCCCTAAGTAGCGTGGAGGTGTTGTTGGAGCGATCAACCCATTATTTTTCATCCTTGGGAAACCCTAGCCTATTGGAAGTGAAGAGAAAAAGATCGTGGGCAGCCCGAATCATAGGTTGGATTAGCTTGAGTTTGGATCATTTTGGAGAGTGTTTGAGGTACAGACGCCCAGTTTGGTGATCCACCTGTTTAGGACACCCTCTTCTGCCATTTGGAGTGCTCCTCTCATTCCGGAGCTTATATTTTTGGTATATATTCGTTTGTTGCATTGTATATATATGGTCATGGGTACGGCGGGGCCCTGTCCCGTCATATGATTTTGTCTGTCTGTTTAGAGGTCTGTGGACATATTTGTGGGTTGTGCCTACTTCCGTACGGTTGTGTTTGTATATGTTGTGTTTGGGCGATTCCATTCACGCGCGCGCCCCCCGTCGGCCCGCATTTGTATATATGTTGTTCTCGTTGGCCCTGTGTGGCCTTTGTTGGTATTTTCTGTGCGCAGGGTTATTTTGGATAGTCTGTAAAATAAAAGAAACTCTGCCGAAATTTTTCTGAAAATTATCTAAATTTGAAACATAGCCTTGTCGGCTTCTGTTGGATACTTGGATGCGTTTGATATTATTTGAGATAGCGTTTGATAGGTGTGTTTGGGTGCCCAGATCGGGCACTAGTCACTGCCTACGGGGTTGTATCAGAGCGGTTTGTCCTTGGAGTGTCCACAGATCGTGTCTAGTAGAGTCTTGTTTATCGATGTGTTGTGCACCACATCTATAAGCTGGAAGCTACCGGACACGATGTTGTCTTTTCTTCGATCTTAGATCGTGCGATAGAGCCGTGTTATCGGGATGACCCTTTTTCCCGACGAAATGTTCTCGTTTTCGCCGATGCCTCCGAGGAAGGCCACCTGCCCGTAAAGGCGCGCGGGGCAGTGAGACCGGCCCGAGCCCGGATGACTACTAGAGCTCGTGCTCAGATAGGGCCGGATATTGTGCCTCCGACGGCTAGCTCTGCTACGCCGCCAGTATCGGAGGGATTGGGAGCAGCTACAGCTACAGCACAGGGGGCGGCTCCATCGCCCGCTCCCGCGGTACCTGTACCTCCAGTTCCCTAGCCAGGGGCAGATGATGGGACCCTACGAGAGGCAGTACAGTTGTTGACTCGATTAGTAGCGAGGGGTGCCCCCGGACGGGGAACGAGGGGAGGATCGTGCGGACGTGCGCGACATTCACGGGGCCCGTGATTTTCTACTGCTTGTGGGCCACGCAGTTCTTCGGTCAAGGCCCGCAGGACCCTCATGATTTCATCCGACGGATACGGCGTACCTGCGGTTGATTAGTGCTACCGAGATCCGAGTCGGTTGAGATGGCGTCATACCGGTTGCACGATGTAGCAGCTAACTGGTATGAGTCGTGGATGCTGTCCAGAGGCGAGGGTGCCCCTCCAGCCGTATGGGGCGAGTTTACAGAGGCCTTCCTGGCCCATTTTCTGCCTCCTGAGGCACGGCGAGCCAGAGTGGACAGATTTCTGCTGTTGAAGCAGCGGGGCAGGCCAATTCGGGAGTACAGCTTAGAGTTTGATTCACTGGCCAGACACGCACCCGCATATGTAGCTAGCATGACTGACCGGATGCACAGATATATAGTGGGGCAGACCGAAGATGCTGACAATGTTTGGTGCGCCTGCACGGCATGGATATCGCCGCATACAAGCCCACGCCCGGGGTGGCGACGCAGCAGGGCGTCGTCCGATAGAGTGGATAACGGGGGTCGCCCCAAGTGGGCCGCATCATCCGGGTATTCTAGGGATTTCCGAGGAAGAGACCCTCGGCAGAGAGGTGTATCCTCCCCACCAAAGACGGGGCACACCCGCGCGGTTTTCGGCAGGAGATCCGATGGCGCGGTTATTCGGGGGGCCGCCGTAGCTCGTGTTTTCGTGCTCACGCCGGACAGAGGTTCCGGCGGTCGGCTGATGAGACCTCCTGTGCCTCCGTGTTCCCATCGTGTGGAGGCGCACCCACGGAGAGTGCTGCCGCGCCACGGGGCGTGTTTTACTTGCGGCCGTCGTGGCCATCGATGAGAGACCGTCCGGTTAGGGGGTGGTACGGTGCGGTTCGGCTCGGCCCGCCCCGGATCAGCCGTGGTTCATCTTCGTGCTCGGTAGAATGCGCGCCCCCGCGGGGCGAGGCACACCAAAGCATCGGCCAGGGCCGAGGGGGTCGTGGTGGAGTTCTCGGTTCTAGCGGTCCTTCGAACCGCATATATGCATTAGCCGGCCCGGGACAGACCGTGAGGCGTCGCCTAATGTCGTCACGGTGTATATTATTGGTTTTCTCTCGAGATGTGTATGCATTGATTGATCCCGGTTCTACATTATCGTATATTTCTCCACTTGTTGCTAATAAAATTGGGATAGAATCCGAGTCGATAGAGCCTTTTGAGGTAGCTACACCGCAGAGGATTCCGTTATAGCCGCCGGATTTATAGAGATTGTTCAGTTATTATCTGTGGCCGCTGTACTAAGGCCGATTTGGTAGAGTTAGATATGACTGAGTTCGACGTGATTATGGGTATGGATTGGCTAGCTTCTTGTTATGCTACTGTTGACTGTCAAAAGAAGATAGTTCGTTTCCGCTCTTGGGAGCCAGGGGAGCCATAGTCATAGGTGGGCGAGTAATAAAGATCGCGAGGGGTAAGTTTATTTCATACCTCAAGGCCAGGAAAATGATCAGAAAGGGGTATATTTATCATCTGGTCCGTGTCCATGATTTAGAGGCAGAGGCACCGACTCTTCAGTCAGTTCCAGTGGTTAATGAATTTGTGGATGTATTTCCAGATGAACTTTGTGTCTTCCCCCGAGCGGGAGATAGAGTTTGCTATTGATTTATTGCCGATACTCAATTATCTCTATTCCTCCGTACGGTAATGGCATCGTTAATTAAAAAGAATTAAAAGAGCAAACCGAGAGATTTATTGGAGAAGGGTTTCATTCGGCCTAGTACGTCACCCGGGAGCTCCAGATTATTTGTGAGAAAGAAGGATTTGCTCGCCGTGGATGTGCATTGATTACGGCTGAATAAGGTAACCATCAAGAATAAATATCCCCTCCCCAGATTGATGATTTGTTTGATCGGTTGCGGTGCCGTGTGTATTCTCGGTCGGAAGCGAGCATGTAGACCATTTGAGGACGGTACTTGGCACACTCCGCACCGCAGATTATATGCTAAATTTTCTAAGTGTGAATCCCGGTTATCTTCGTGGCATTTCGGGACATATTATGGGGGTCGATGGCGTCCGGTGGATACCCGAAGATCGAGGCCGTAAAGAATTGGCCTAGACCTACGACGCCGACGAGGTGCGTAGCTTTCGGGATTGGCTGGTTATTATCGGAGATTCGTAGAGAAATTTGCTTTCGATTTCGGCCGCCTTTGACAAGGTCGACTCGGAAAAGGGAGCTAAGTTTCGGTGGTCGGATGCTTGCGAGCGTAGCTTCCGTTCTTCGAAAGAGAAATTGACTACGGCTCCGGGCCCCGACTCTTCCGAGGGCGCGATGGGTATGTGATTTATTGTGATGCCTCCGGTATTGGTTTGGGGTGTGTGTTGACGCAAAGACGGAAAGAATAGCTTATGCTTCTCGGCCTAAAAAACATGAAAAGAATTATCCTACTCACGATTTGGAGCTGGCCGCGGTTATTCTTGCTTTGAAGATGTGGAGACATTACTTATATGGGGTTCACATTGATATTTATACAGATCATAAGAGCCTCCAGTACATCTTCAAACAGAAGGAGCTGAACTTGCGATAGAGGAGGTGGTTAGAGTTGTTAAAAGATTATGATGTTGATATTCTCTACCATCCGGGGAAAGCTAATGTTGTAGCAGATGCACTTAGTCGCAAGTCGATGGGTAGCCTAGTAGACGTGCCATCAGAGAGTAAAGGAATGGTTCGCGATATTCATCAGTTGGCTAGTCTTGGGGTTCGTTTGGCTGATTCTGGAGATGTTGGGGTTTCCGTTTGAGGTATTGCTGAGTCCTCCGTTACAGAAGATATTAAGCGACATCAGTATGAGGATCCTATTCTGGCACGCATGCAGAGATGCAGCCCGGCACGGGAGAAGACTCCGTTTGAGATTTCACGATGGAGTGTTATTTCACGTAGGCGATGTGTGTACCGACGTTGTGGTCGCGGCGAGTGTGTTACGGGCGAGGCCCATTATGCCCGATATTCGTTCACCCGGGGTCGACGAAGATGTATCATGATCTCGTATGCTTATATTGGTGGGACGGTATGAAAAGAGATATATAGCGTAGTTCGTCGCTCGGTGTCCGAATTGCAAAAGCGGTGTTAAGATCAGCACCGAAGCCCGGTGGGCTATTGCGGGAGAGATGGAGATACCGACGTGGAAGGGGAGATCATTAATATGGATTTTATTACGGGTTTACCTCGCACTCCACGGAGGTATGATTCCATTTGGGTCATTGTTGATCGGCTGACAAAATCAGCCCATTTTCTTCCGGTCCGGACTACCTACTCAGCTGAGGATTATGCCAGACTTTATATCAGGGAGATTGTGCGACTTCACGGAGTTCCCTTATCTATTATCTCCGACAGAGGTGCCCAGTTCACAGCTAATTTTTGGAGATCCTTTCAGGCAGGATTGGGGACGCAGGTGAGTCTCAGTACAACATTCCATCCCCAGTCCGACGGACAGGCCGAGCTCACTATTCAAACATTGGAAGATATGTTGCGAGCTTGTGTTATTGATTTCAGAGGTAGCTGGGAGGATCATTTGCCACTCGTTGAATTTGCTTATAATAACAGCTACCACTCCAGTATTCAGATGGCACCGTACGAGGCATTGTATGGCAGAAAGTGTAGGTTACCGATCGGTTGGTTTGATGTTGGGGAGACTGAGTTGCTTGGCCCAGATGTGGTCCAGCAGGCCGTGGATGAGGTGAAACTTATTCGAGAGAGATTATTGGCAGCCCAGAGTCGACAGAAATCATACGCGGATAATCGCCGCCGACCTTTGCAGTTTCAGATTGGCGATTGGGTTTTCCTGAAGGTGTTATGAGATTCGGCAAGAAAGGGAAGCTCAATCCGAGATATATTGGGCCTTATCAGATTATTCGTAAGATAGGCAAGGTTGCCTATGAGTTAGATCCGCGGCTGATTTGGGAGCGGTACATCCGGTATTTCATGTTTCTATGCTTCGTAAGTGTATTGGTGACCCTTCCAGAGTCTTTCCTGTAGATGATATTCAGGTCACAGAGGAGCTATCTTATGAGGAGCAGCCTATAGCCATATTGGATCGTCAGGTAAGAAAGTTGCGGAACAAAGATATGGCTTCTGTTAAAGTGCTGTGGCGAAACAATAACCGAGAGGAAATGACCTGGGAAGCTGAGGAGCAGATGAAGAAGAAGTATCCGCACCTATTTCCAGTTCCTACAGGTAATCCAATTCTCCATTTGACTATGTTGTTTGATCAATGAATGTATTGTTGTGATAGTTGAAAAGGAAACTCCCCCAAATTGTTTGTATGACCCGTAAGGTAAATCTAACATTCGAGGACGAATGTTCTTAAGGGGGGGAGGATGTTAGAACCCGTATTTTTGTACGTTGGAACAATCCGGATTAATTATGATAAGTTAAGGACAAAACTATTTCGGGATACAAAGTCGGGATTCTTGACCTTCGATTTTATTTTGAGATATAAGTTGTGCATGAATTTATTGGTATGGAACAATTAGGAAAATTTGGGACCAAAAGTGATAAAATTGGAAGTGAAAATCATCCACTTTTTCCATGGTTGGCCGTGCATAGTGGGAGAGGGACCCCACACTTTTTGTGTCATCTTTTAATTGGGACAACTCATTAAGGTGGGCCAATATTTTTGTACAACTCAAGGGGGGGATTAAAAGATGACTTGCTAGTCATCTTTAGTTCATTCAACACTTGCAAAAAAAAAAAAAAAAAAAAAAAGCCGAAACCCCCAAGGAGGAGCTCTCGGCCAGCCATAGGAAAATTCAACCCCTATTTCTTGTCCTCCTAAAATTATTCCATTGATGTAAACCCACTATATTGAGGTCCCTAAGTAGCGTGGAGGTGTCGTTGGCGTGATCAACCCATTATTTTTCATCCTTGCGAAACCCTAGCCTATTGGAAGTGAAGAGAAAAAGATCGTGGGCAGCCCGAATCATAGGTTGGATTAGCTTGAGTTTGGATCATTTTGGAGAGCGTTTGAGGTACAGACGCCCAGTTTGGTGATCCACCTGTTTAGGACACCCTCTTCTGCCATTTGGAGTGCTCCTCTCATTCCGGAGCTTATATTTTTGGTATATATTCGTTTGTTGCATTGTATATATATGGTCATGGGTACGGCGGGGCCCTGTCCCATCATATGATTCTGTCTGTCTGTTTAGAGGTCTGTGGACATGTTTGTGGGTTGTGCCTACTTCCGTACGGTTGTTTTTGTGTATGTTGTGTTTGGGCGATTCCATTCGCCGCGGCAGCCTTGTCGGCCCGCATTTGTATATATGTTGTTCTGTTGGCCCTGTGTGGCCTTTGTTGGTATTTTACGTGCGCAGGTTATTTTGGATAGTCCGTAAAACAAAGGAAACTCTACGCCGAAATTTTTTTCGGAAATTATCTAAATTTGAAACATAGCCTTGTCGGCTTCTGTTGGATACTTGGATGCGTTTGATATTATTTGAGATAGCGTTTGATAGGTGTGTTTGGGTGCCCAGATCGAGCACTAGTCACGGCCTACGGGGTTGGGTCGTGACACGCAGATAGGCAGGGAGACGGATCAAACCCATATTTGTTTTATCAGCGGATTCTCAGGAGCACTCCACTTACTTCGGAGCTGCAGTCTATTTGGTATTGGTCCCTACGATTAGTCGTTATCTATGTAGAGGCTCCTGGACCTGTGTGTACTGTTAGACATTTTATAGCTCCACCGGTTCATATCATTGTCTAATATATTGGTAGCCTTGTCGGCTGGTGATGATGGGCATAATTGTTGATGATTATATAGAGATGCACCGTTATGTTGTGGTATATGTCCTTACAGGTTATGGCAACCATGAGCTACTTTTGGGGTCCATCTAGAAATGTTTATGAGATGTATGCTTATAGGTACTCGATAGGTTAGCTCCGGGTGCCCGTCATGGCCCTCTGGTTGGGTCGAGACAAAGTGGTATCAGAGCAGTTCATCCTAGGGAATATCTATGAGTCGTGTCTAGTAGAGTCTTATTTATGGGTGTGAAGCGCGCCACACTTATAAACAAGAGGCTGCAGGACATTTAGGAACCATTGACCTTTCCTTCTTATCTTAGATCATGCCATAGAGCTAAATTATAGGATATGATGTCCCTGATACTAACCCCAAATGTTTTGATCATGGATAAGCAGTTGACTATCTTTGCTACGAGGTAATTGCTGAGAATTGAAGTTGTTCATTTGAAAGGTATGTTTCCTGTTTTATTAATATGGATAAACGTTGATATAAGAACTTGAGCAAGATATTATGGGTATGTCACGCCCCAAAACCCACCCTAGACGTGACCGGCATCCGACGTCATGAACAACATCGGAAGAACCTAAAAGATGCAATAATAACACTTGAACCTGCCAGGTTCAATAATCACCTCCAACAATTTATAAAATAAATTCAATGAATCATGTGATATGAATTAAATTAGCGGAAGTTTTTAATATTAGAAAACTAAATCAAACGTATCACGTGCCCAAGAGTTAAACAACTCGACAACTACCCACAAGAATGTATCCTATCTAGGAATCTTCTAAGATAATAAAGAGTGTCTAAAAACATTGGGACGCAACCCGAAACTAAAATACGAAAAAAAGTAAAGATAGAATGGTGCCCCACGAACAATCATGTGGGATCACCGAATAGTCTCGAAAGCAGCAAGTTCGCTTAAGTTGTAGGCGCATCGCAAACCTGTTCCTCAATGATACATAACATACCATCAAAAACAACAATGGTATGCCTGAGTACTGGGTACTCAGTGAGTGCCTAAGGGGAAATAGTTAACAAAACAACAAAACAAGATATAATGAATAAAATCAATAAAATGATATCAATGAAATTAACAGTTCAAACCTAGGAATAAAGTGAGTCAGCAACATTAAAGAGTCATTAAAGAATCCAACAATGACAGACACATTAACTTAACTCCTTACCATTTACCAGTGCAAGTATTTCACTGACGAATTAACTATCACCACAAGCCACTCACAGGCAACAAGATACGAAACAAGCCACTCACAGGCTAATCAAAGTAAGAAACAAGCCACTCACAGGCAGATCAATCAATCGATACTCCGGGTTAGGAAACCACGGAGGCTAATCGTCCTCTGGACTAGCATAGCAATAGATACTCCGGGCTAGGAAGCAACGGAGGCTAATCGTCCTCTGGACTAGCACAGCCATAGATACTCCGGTCTAGGAAGATTCAGAGGCTAATCGTCCTCTGGACTAGCACAGCAATAAATACTCCGGGCTAGGAAGCAACGGAGGTCAATCGTCCTTTGGACTGACACAGCAATACTCGTATCAATACGTTAGGATCCATAACTGCTAGTCGTCCTCTGGACTAACACAGCTTGCCCATACAGGCCCAAACATAAACAAAATACAAATCATGGCATATTACCGAATCACAATCATGGCTTAGAGCCGAATCTCACTTCTCAAGTCATTATCTCAAAATAGAGGCATTTAAACTCATAACCGATTTAGAATCTTATGCGAATCTCTTATTCAATTTTCAAGTTCAAGAAATCCATTCAACAGCAAAATAAGTTTAAGGTCCAACCTTTAGAAAAATAAGTTCAATCATCCAATAATGGGAAAAGCGAGTTTCACAAAGTAGTATAGTTCATATAAGGTTCGATGCGGGCTTGACCCTACACACGCATGACCTTGTCTAAAAGAAATCATCTTTAATTCCAAAATTACTTCCACCAAACAAGAGTTATGACTTATACAAACAATCAAGGGAGGATTCTCAAATACAAATCATGCTTTCACAATATAAACGTACTTCAAAAGTAGACATACTTGAAAAGATGATTTTTGAAATATAGACATACTTCAAGAAAGATTTTTGGGAAAATCTAGACATACCTCAAATCCCGCGCAAACGCACTTTCCAAGGTTCAATAATCACACTACAATGGTTTTAGATGAGAAAGATTAGAACATGAATAGGTTCTTGAAGTTTTCTTAGAATTTCGAAAACTAGGGTTTTCATGAACATAGCTAGAATCTTGATCAGAAAACCCTAGGTTGGGACTAATGAATTCTTGATTACTAATCATGGGTACATGCTCAAATTAACTTGTAATGACTTAGAATGGCTTACCTTAGAGTATCTTGAATTTGGGAGAGAAGAATTTCATCCTTAGCGTTTGGGAGAATGAAAAAAAAAAGGGGAACAAAATAAGACCATACCCATTTTAAACCAAATTTTCTGCCAAAAACGGTGAAAGTACGGCCATAAAGTACGTCCCTTACTTTGAAGTACGTCTCGTACTTGTAGCCCATACTTTGGCTGCCAAAAACAGTGAGGAATGGAAGAAGTACGTCCCGTACTTTCTGGGTGTACATTGGGCGAAATTTTCAGCTTTTGCGCCCTTCAGTAAAACAGACATAACTCCTAGCACAGAGATCCATTGACATACCGTTGGAAATATATTTCAAAGATCTACAACTTTCATCAAGGAAGTTTTTCCAAATTCTCAACAAATTTTCATGAAAATCGCCCAGAAGACAGACCAACTAAAACTTAGGCGAATTTCAGAGCCCTTAAGAACTTCAATTGTTGGTTTGACTATGAATTGTTAATCAACCCATTCGTACACTCTATGTGATCGAATATTTCTTACACACATGAGTTTTATACAATGTATCGAACTTACGAATCTATTTTATTTTTTATTTTGTGGTTAGTCTTTGAATCTAGAAAGAATACAGAAATAGGCTAAGAATTCACTTCGAATGAATAAATTCAGAATATTGTTTCCTGATATCTCAATTGATCAAATTCAAAATCAAGTGTCTCCTTTCGATGAATGATCGAAAGAACCACTTTAAGTAATGAATATTATTCAGATTTTGAGACAAAAGAACTCCTTTGCTATCAATATATCCAATATTTCGAAAAAATTTCACTGATTACCTATAGTCAGGAATAGAATAATTGAGGGAAAGATATTACGATGATAAAAAAAAATGACGGCAAAAGATAAATTGGCTAGTTCTCATTATTTAATTAAGAAATCCAATTGTTGGTCATTAAAGAATACAAAAGAAAGAATTTCAAATTTACAAGATACGATCTATCTGGATCTAAAATGTCAATTCCAACAAATATTGAACTAAAAAAAACTTCTTGTTTTCGAAATGGATTGCCATCTGAGATGAATCTATTATTTCGATTTGTTATTTGTTATTGAATTGCATGGGTTTGCATACGCATAAAGACCATAAAAAGAGTTTCGTTTTATGGTTCTTTCATATACGTTTTATTTAATTGAATGAACGTTCTCTCAAAATACTTCAATTGGTACACGCAAGAAATAGGCTAATTCAGCAGCCTTTTGTTCCATTTCTCGTGGAGTCAAATTCTCATCAGTACGGGTCAAGGGAATGGACCCCTGGCCTCGGATGTCCATATAAAGAACACGACGAGCATAAATACCCTCTTTAACTTCTATTCTAACGGACTGAATATCTTTTATAAGGAATCGGAGGAATATGCGACGATTTTTTCCCGAAAAATCCCCAACGAAAAATACAGACTATTCCTTCCTTTCTATCGAATCGATCATAACCACTACCTACATTCTAGGAAATTGCGCACCACAAATAAGAGCTAATAAAGAGACCCGCAATTCCATAGAAAGACATCACGATTCCTTGTGAAAAAAAAATGATTTGCTGAGGCGGAAAAAAAGATATCAAATTTCTACCAAGATAACTGGAAGTTCCAACTAATAAGAAGCCTAATGAACCTAAAAAAAGGATAAAGGCCCAGCAGAAATTACTTATTTTTCGAGACCCCGTTATAAGTTCTATCCATATATGTTCTGATCGCCAAGTCATACTTTACCCGATTGCATTTTATTGGAATTGAGATAATACCCCAGAGAAATTTGACTTTACTTTTTGTTTCCGAAGTAACTCTCATCAACTAGCACTAGTTTGAGGTGAACTAGCACTAGTTTGATGTCAACCTTTAGGAGTAATTCATCAAATTGGTTAAATCTAAAATAATAACATACTCTTTATTTAATACGATCCCACTATACATATCGATATACATATAGACTCACCGACTACATTTCAGCCATCCAGCGATCCTGATCTATTTGAAAATTGCTAGAATTGATATATCCATATATCATGTTTCTGCAGGCATAAGAGTTTTTTCCTTTATGTTCGGTGGAAATCACATGTTATACTATATTTCAATAAATAGATATCCGTGTTATGATACAAGTTCACGTTTTCAAAAAAAATGGATGAGATTGGGTCCCAGCGGATCTAAACAATCTTGTTTTTTTGAACATGAAGAAATAAAGAAGCCATTGCAATTGCCGGAAAGACTAGGCCTACTAACGGCACAAAAATAGATGGAAGGTTCAAATTTGTCATAGAAGGGGTACCTCGATTTACTATTTGTATCTGTTATTATGTTATTATATAAATAAAGATATCTTGTAATAATTATAATGAAATTAAGAATTTGAATTCTAATTAGATAATATTTATTATTAATAGAATTTGAAGAATTTGAAATTCTTAGTATAGATCTAAGTATCTATATATCTAAATCTAACTGAGTACGTATAATAAGTGCAAAGAATGTAGAACTGTAGAACTAAATAAATGGACTTATTCATCTCCTACATGAGAAAGATATGTATGATAATAAACTTTATTACTTTTGTTCTTGTCTTCTAATTTTCGAAAAATAGATAAAGAGTTTTTTACAGATTATCGAAAGATTCGTTCGAATCCGATCCAACATGAATTTTTAGCTAAAATGGTTTTTCGGGAGATAGAGAAAGATACAAAACTCTATTATCTATATTTAAATTTCAAATTATATACCTAAGACAAGAAGAAATTCGTTTTATTTTCCTAATTTCACGAAAGGAAGAACTCACTCTTGTTGATAAAGGCTTCTTGATTCGTAATCAGGAATATAGGTCAAAAAAAGAGTTATCCTCTTTTTTGCTACAAACACAAATAAAATAATTGAACTTAGTGCTCTACTTGATTTTGCTTTCCTTTTGATTCAAAGGAAAAAAGGCGTGGAGCTTAAATAACTCACTCAGAACGCTTTTTAAAAGATTACGTGGTACAATTAGGTCGAATAAACCCTTCTGGAATAAGTATTCAGCTGCTTGTGAACCTTCGGGTACTGTTTTATTCAATGTTTGTTCAATTACTCTTTTACCTGCAAATGCAATGTAGGCATTGGGTTCGGCAATAATGATATCCCCCAACATACCAAAACTAGCTGTTACTCCACCAGTTGTCGGAGATGTAAGGATTGATACATAAAATAACTTTTTATTTAATTGATAATCATATAAAGCAGACGATATTTTAGCCATTTGCATCAAGCTCAAACTTCCTTCCTGCATGCGCGCCCCCCCAGAAGCACACACTATAATAAGAGGTAAAATTTGATTCGCAGCGTGTTCAATCAAACGGGTGATTTTCTCTCCGACTACGGATCCCATACTACCCCCATAAACTGAAAATCCATAACCCCAATTGCTACGGGAATGCCGTTTAGTTGGCCTATGCCTGTTTGAACAGCCTCGGTTAATCCTGTCTTTCTTTGATAAGAATCAATACGATCTTTATAAGGCTCCTCCTCCGAATGAAATTCAATGGGATCCAGAGAGACCATGTCTTCATCCATAGGATCCCAAGTACCCGGATCAATCAAAAGTTCAATTCTATCCGAACTGCTCATTTTCAAATGATATCCACATTGTTCACAAATATTCATTTTTGATTTCAAAAATTTCTTATAATTTAATCCATAACAATTTTCGCATTGAACCCACAAATGCTTGTATTTTTGAGTTACCTCGAGATCATTAGAACTTTCTCTTATAGTTAAATCACTGCCCTTCGTGCGAGTTCGTCTACTGGAACCCTCGTTTTCACTACTATTTCGACTTTCACTACCACAAATGGTTCTATAAATGTAACTGTCACCGTAATTCTCACTACCACTTATAATGGAAGTATCTATACAGATTTGAGCCTGAAGATAATTATCAATGCAACTATTAATGTGATTATTCCAACTATATTGAGTATCATACATGTAAGAATTATAGTAGGGATCTTCGCCCCTAAATCCATTATTCAGATAACTCGAGTTTCGATAACTATAAAAAGAACTTTCTAGTTCACTCAGAAAAGAATGATCGTTGTCAATCTCAAAAATCTGATTTTCAATATCAAAATAGATGGAATAACTGTCTCCATTCCTATCACTAACTAAAAAAGTATCATCAGAGATGAAATTCCGAATGTCTTTAACGCCGAATAAATAATCAACATTACTGCAACTATGAATGTTTTTCACTTTTCGATTTGGATCTTCACTGGTATTTTCAATAGGACCAAGACTGCCCATTGATTTATTTAGCCCACACCTGCGTTTGAACTCCTTCTTAAACAACATCGAATTAAACCACCATCTTTCCATAGAGTTTTCTTGCCCCCTATTTGCATGAAAATACAATAGATGAATAGTCATTCGCTATAAAATTATTTATTTGAATATCTTATTTCCTATCAGACTAAGCATAGAAATCCAATCACTAGGATTATTAACTGATAAGGATTGTGAGTATTAAAAAAAAGTTCTGAATCTGGGGGAACACTTCACTATATATTAATATGTTGGAACCCCTTTTATTATTAAAAATAATATAATAATATAATTTTTGATAAAGGGCGGCTTCTCCTATGTCGTATCAAATTCGCATCGAAAAAAAAGAGATTTGTCCTCTCCTATAAAGAAATCAAAAAAAAAAATTTTTCGTAAAATCTCGTCTAATACTAATATCTAATCACTAACTAATCTAACAATCTAAAATCTAATTCTAATAATAAGTAATAAATTAAGGTTCTATTTCAACACGGAACAAAGGGGACAATATAGAGGATGGGTAGAAAGAGTTGTGATACTTGGCTTGATTCAGGGAAACTACAAACTACAGGATAGAAAAGAATATACCAACCCTAAGGATCCGTAGGATTAATTGTGGATCCAAGACAACAATGGAAAGATTTGAGTCTTAGATTTTGATTTAGTTTTCTATATTTTGTATTTCAAATCTTGTATATCTAGGTAAGTATATACTTAGTCAAAATATATGCAATAGAATCTTTGTTGTATTCGGCTCAATCCTTTTAGTAAAAGATTGGGCCGAGTTTAATTGCAATTCAATTAAGAGAACGAAGGATAATTACTTGAGTTCTTTCTCCTTATCCTTCTTTATTTGCTGCTAATTTCTACTGTTTTATCCAAAACGTCTACTGCTGCAAAATTAAATACGATCTCTTTCCATACCTCACAAGCAGCAGCTAGTTCCGGGCTCCATTTGCAAGCCTCGCGAATAATCTCATTACCTTCCTGAGCAAGATCACGTCCTTCATTACGAGCTTTTACACATGCTTCTAGAGCTACTCGGTTAGCTACGGCACCTGGCGCATTACCCCAAGGATGTCCTAAAGTTCCTCCACCGAACTGTAGTACGGAATCATCCCCAAAGATCTCGGTCAGAGCAGGCATATGCCAAACGTGAATACCTCCTGAAGCCACGGGTAGAACACCTGGTAAAGAGACCTAACGATTTTCCCAATCCCCTACACGATTAGTTACAAACGCTTTTTGACAAGCATTTGCCGCAACAGGTCGTGTAAACCAAAATCCTATTAATAGATAGGAACACAGCCCAACCAATTCCCAAAAAATATAAATTTGTATCAAATTCGAACTAGTAACTAATCCCAACATGGAAGTACTGAAAAAACTCATATAAGCAAAAAATCTCAAATAGCCTTGATCATGAGCCATATAATTATCACTATAAATAAGAACCATAATTCCAACAGTAGTGATTAATATTGACATAATAGAAGTAAGTGGGTCGATCAAGTATCCGAAGTCTAAAGAAAAATCATTATTGATGATCCAAGACCATACATATTGATAAAAAGAACTGCTATTTATTTGCTGAATAGACAGGTAGATTGAAAAAACCATGACTATGCTTAACAATAAAACACTCTGAAAAGCCCACATACGGCGAAAACTTTTTGTTGCCGTTGGAAAAAGAATAAGTCCCGCTCCTATTAACATAGGGACTGGAAGTGGAATGAAAGGTATGATCCACGCATATTCATATGTCTGTTCCATAAAAAAGTTTTGAATTCTTAATTAATTGTTTCCGATTCACCGGATCTTACCTCTTTTGAAAGGCGTCAATAAAAAGTAAAAATATGGACTAACTTAAACTAATTTAAAACTTAAATCGAATTTTCTATTCTTACTTATTCTGAGTCTTTGCTAAATACTTCAACTATTGAAATCAAGAAGTTACAATGGGTCAAATGATATGAAAGGGATTAATTACTGGTCTCCTTTGAAATAGGCCCATTTTTCCCCAGGTTTTACCAGTAAATTGAACGGGGATTCCGGTTTTTCATTTCCTGAAGTAAAAATGGGGTTCTTATCTTTAAACCTCTCGAGGTATTTTATTGCATGTAAATGAAATGTGGAACCATAAATAGAAATCGAGTATTTTTTGGATTCTTTATTTTATTTTTTATTAAGTTCAACTAATTTCATTTCTTCATTTCTACAGAACAGCCAATTAGCAAATTCTATAGGTATAGATTTTCAGAATCAAAAAGAAAAGAATGTGAAATTGTGAAATAAAGATGTCAATAGAGAACCTTTTCTTTTTTACGATTCTGAATGTTTTATGGAATAGAAAAACTGGAAAAAAACGCATATTGGCCTTCTTTTTTTATTTCCAGTATTATGTCCAGTATTATGCAATTTTCACATATCTTTTTCCTATCTCGATAATGTTTTATTTGAGGAGGACACTATTAGCTCGAAAATAAATAGTAGTAAAAAGAATTCGTTTTGAAGAATAGATGTCTTTCACATCCAGCTATAACAATGAGTAATTTTTTAATTTCTAAATGGCAGTTCCAAAAAAACGCACTTCGACATCAAAAAAGCGTATTCGTAAAAATATTTGGAAAAAGAAGGGATATTGGGTAGCATTAAAGGCTTTTTCGTTAGCGAAATCTCTTTCTACCGGGAATTCAAAAAGTTTTTTTGTACGCCAAACAAAAATAAATAAGTAATAAAACGTTAGAATAATTTGAATCAACTTGAAAAAAGAATTCAATTATTCTTAAATTATTATCTAATTGAATAATTTAACGATTTCCCTTTCATATTTGATATTGATTAGCTCACAATACGTAATGGAACTCTCTTCGCTTTTCTGATTGATATATAAAATAATTGAATTAGGAAATCCTCTATTTACTGAATAATAATTTTTTTGTTTACAAAAGAATAAAGATCATTTCTATTCCAAGGTGGGGAGTTTTATTTTCCCCATCGACCTATTTGCAGAATTCAATTAAAAAAGAAAAAATTCTATATTTCCATATCTTTTGCCCTTAACCCAATAGATAAAATTGCTTAATGAAATTCTGTATCACTAATTGTCAATTTTGAGTGATGCAAAATAGGTTCTTTTCTTTCTATTTTGTCTTCAAAATCCATTTTTTGTTTTAGATTTCTGAAAAAAAAATCAATAGGAAATAGCTGATTAAACAATGAAAACAAAAACTTTTTGAACTCTATTCCTTAATTGAGTATAGAACGATTTAGTTACAAGAGTTCAATTCGAGGCAAGCCTAAAATATAGGAAAGTCCCAGGTTAAATAAAAAAAACTAAGACTCTAAACTCAAATCTAAAATAATGAACCTTCAACTTCAAATTCCTATTTGAACAACCTTTTTGGTTATTGATCCATTTGACTCATTAATAAACTAAAATAGCTTCCTCAATCTCGACGATTGCTTATTCATAGGCTATTATGAGTTCAAGACAGGCCGCTATGGTGAAATTGGTAGACACGCTGCTCTTAGGAAGCAGTGCTAATGCATCTCGGTTCGAGTCCGAGTGGCGGCATACCGTCTTCTAAAAAGGATAAATAGATCTTATAATGAATTCAATTCCCGATTTCCATTTTAGAATTATGTAATTAAGGGACTCTTCTTTTTTAAGATTTTTTATGATATTTTCAACCTTAGAGCATATATTAACTCACATTTCCTTTTCGATCGTTTCAATTGTAATTACAATTCATTTGATAACCTTTTTAGTCGATGAAAGCGTAAAACTATATGATTCGTCAGAAAAGGGCATAATAGTTACTTTTTTCTGTATAACAGGATTATTAGTTACTCGTTGGATTTCTTCGGGCCATTTCCCACTAAGCGATTTATATGAATCATTAATTTTCCTTTCATGGAGTTTCTCCCTTATTCATATAATTCCGTATTTCAAAAAAAATGTTTTAATTTTAAGTAAAATAACTGGCCCAAGTGCTATTTTTACCCAAGGCTTTGCTACTTCAGGTATTTTAACTGAAATACACCAATCTGGAATATTAGTACCTGCTCTTCAATCCGAGTGGTTAATAATGCACGTAAGTATGATGATATTGGGCTATGCAGCCCTTTTATGTGGATCGTTATTATCAGTAGCACTTCTAGTGATTACATTTCGAAAAAACAGAAAGCTTTTTTATAAGAGCAATGGTTTTTTAAACGAGTCATTTTTCTTGGGTGAAAATGTTTTAGAAAATACTTTTTTTTTTCTGCTAAAAATTATTACAGGTCCCAATTGATTCAACAATTGGATTATTGGAGTTATCGGGTTATTAGTTTAGGATTTGCTTTTTTAACCATAGGAATCCTTTCGGGAGCGGTATGGGCTAATGAAGCGTGGGGGTCGTATTGGAATTGGGACCCAAAAGAAACTTGGGCGTTTATTACTTGGATCGTATTTGCAATTTATTTACATACTCGAACAAATAGAAATTTGCGGGGTGCAAATTCTGCAATTGTAGCGTCTATAGGCTTTCTTATAATTTGGATATGCTATTTTGGGGTCAATCTATTAGGAATAGGGTTACATAGTTATGGTTCTTTTCCATCAACATTTAATTGAATTCAAGACAAGTTATTCCAAATACAAGAGCGGGCGGCGCATTGTATGAACCAGCGTGCGGACCGTGTGAATCAAATATTGTATTGATGATTCACACGGTTTTCTACCATATGTAGTTCAATTTCATTGTTTTTACTTAACTTAAGAGTTAAGAGAAGAAAAAAGTCTTCTTTTTTTCATTGTCCAAGAATGTTTTTAAAAACAAAGATAGGTTTTTTTATTTCAGTCATCCAAATTATCTATAAAAAAAATTAGATAGAATAACTTCGACCTTGTCAACTGCTAATGAAAGAACGAAATCCGGGTATATACCAATACCTATTACGGGTAAAAAGATGGAGATCGAAAGAAATAACTCTCGCGGTCCAGAATCAAAAAAGGAATCCTTCGGGGCATTAAATAGCTTGTATCCATAGAACATCTGGCGTGACATAGATAATGAATAAATAGGAGTTAATATAATTCCAATTGCCATTACAAAAGTAATTAGTATTTTTGGAATTAAAAGATATTTTTGGCCGGTAATTATTCCAAAAAATACTATCAATTCGGCAACAAAACCACTCATACCTGGTAATGCAAGGGAAGCCATCGAAAAGCTACTGAACATCGTGAACATTTTTGGCATTGGAATAGCTATTCCGCCCATTTCGTCAAGATAAACAAGGCGGATTCTATCATAAGTCGTCCCCGCCAAGAAAAAAGTGCAGCACCAATAAATCCATGAGAGATTATTTGTAAAAGGGCTCCATTAAGTCCCGTATCGGTTAGAGAACTAATTCCTATAATTATGAAACCCATATGAGAGACAGAGGAATAGGCTATTCTTTTTTTTAAATTCCGTTGGCCAAGAGATGTTGAAGCTGCATAGATTATTTGTATTGTACCTATTATCATCAACCAAGGAGAAAATATAGAATGGGCGTGAGGTAATAATTCCATATTGATTCGAATTAATCCATACGCTCCCATTTTTAATAAGATTCCGGCTAGAAGCATACAAGTACTGTAGTGTGCTTCTCCATGGGTATCTGGTAACCATGTATGTAGAGGGATAATGGGCGATTTGACAGCAAAAGCAATAAAAAATCCAATATAGAAGATTATTTCTAAAACCACAGGATATGACTGATTAACTAATGTTTCAAAATTTAATGTTGGTTCATTAGAACCATATAAAGCAACACCCAAAACTCCCATTAAGAGAAAAACAGAACCCCCCGCCGTGTACAAAATAAATTTTGTAGCTGAGTACAGGCGTTTCTTTCCTCCCCACATGGCTAGAAGTAGATAAACAGGAATTAATTCTAACTCCCACATGATGAAAAAAAGTAAAAGGTCCCGAGATGAAAATGATCCAATTTGACCACTGTACATTGCTAACATGAGAAAATGGAATAATCGAGAATCTCGAGTAACTGGCCAAGCCGCTAAAGTCGCTAAAGTAGTGATAAATCCTGTTAATAAAATGGGTCCTATAGAAAGTCCATCTATTCCTAATCTCCAATGGAAATCAAAAAAATCGATCCATTTATAATCCTCCACTAGTTGGATTAATGGATCATCCGATTGGAAATGATAACAAAATGCATAAGTCGTTAGAAGAAGTTCTAAAATACATATACATATGGTATACCAACGAATTACCCTATTTCCTTTATGGGGAAGAAAGAAAATTAAGGAACCCGCAAATATCGGAAAAACGACAATTATTGTTAACCAAGGAAAATTTCGTAGTAAAGACAAGATACACTTGGACCAAAAAAACCCGTGCTCAAAATATTTTGATTTTCGAGCACAGGTTTGTCGGTAAAAAAAATTAAATGAATTCAAGTAGAGTTTTTTCGAACGTATCAATAAGCTAGACCCATACTGCGAGTTGTTTCATGCCATAAATAAACTCGGACACTCAAGAAATCTGTTGGACAGGCGGATTCACATCTCTTACAACCAACACAGTCCTCTGTTCGTGGAGCAGAAGCAATTTGTTTAGCCTTACAACCGTCCCAAGGTATCATTTCTAATACATCGGTGGGGCAGGCTCGGACACATTGAGTACATCCTATACACGTATCATAAATCTTTACTGAATGTGACATTGGGTCTATACGTTTTTGAATGTTCTAAATTTTCGATCTAGTAAACTTAGAAACGAATCATATATTTAGATACCAGATGAATCAATGAGTTATCATAATTTTCGAATCAACCCCCTTCTGGATTGGTTTATGAGATATGAGAGAGGCCAAAATACTTTGATTTCTTATGTTTTGCAAACAAGATCATACCTTACGTAGCAAACATGCTAATGAAAATTGATTTATCAATATTAGAATCTAGATGATTAATACTAATTATTCAACAAATTTGATTGATTGATACGAGTTGATTTTCTGTTACGGTAAATTGATGAAACAATAGCCAGTCCAATGGCTGCTTCAGCGGCTGCAATAGCTATAACAAAAATTGAGAAAATGTCTCCTTTTAATTGACGATTATCAAAAAAATCAGAAAATGTTACAAAATTTATATTAACCGCATTCAATATAAGTTCAAGACACATAAGGGCTCTAACCATATTTCGACTTGTGATCAATCCATAGATACCGATAGAAAATAAATAGGCACTCAAAACAAGTACATGTTCGAGAATCATTAAACAACTCCTTATCAATCTCGACTCCTTTCAATATGAACAACAATTCAACCAATTTAATTGACTAGTATATAACAAGTATGGAACAAAGAAATATATTGGTACTAGATTGACCTAAAGTCTTTCTATTTAGAGAGCTGGAATTCAAATAGAATTGAAGGAAAATGAATGTGATAAGACAGAACAAAATTCTATTTGAATTCCAAGTTTTAATAGAAATTTTTTATTGACGAGCTACAGCAATTGCACCTATTAAAGCAACTAAAAGGATTATTGAAATCAATTCAAATGGAAGAAAAAAATCGGTTGATAAATGAATTCCAATTTGTTGACTATTACTTAGAAAATCTTGCTCTATAATCTGGTTTGATCTTGTAGTCCAAATAATCCCGTACCATGACGTATCTGAAATAGTAGTAATTAGTGAAATAAAAAGACTTATACAAACCATCGAAGTAATTCCGTCTCCTACGGTCCAAAGATGAAAATCTTTGTAATATTCTGAACCATTCATGAACATCACAGCAAAAATGATTAAAACATTTATAGCTCCTACGTAAATAAGTAGCTGCGCAGCAGCTACAAAATAGGAGTTAGATAGAATATAGAATAACGATGTACAAACAAGAACCAATCCCAAGGAAAAGGCAGAATAGATTGGATTGGGAAGTAATACCACCCCTAGACCCCCTAATATAAGACCCGATCCTAGAAAGACTAAAAGAAAATCATGTATTGGTTAATCAGTCATTCACAACCACCGATGAAGGATTCCTTGAAAAGTTAAGGATTAGTAATCCTTTTTAGAAATCGAATGGATTCGGTCTTATACATACGCGAGGAAGGTAATCAAAAAAGAAAGAAAATGAGTCACATGTTTCTAACATATTCATACCTAACGATTTTCCACAAAGTGGTGACGAAACGTATAAATTGTACAAATCTTTCCATTTTCCAAGTCGATCTGATCCATTCGTTCGTAGAGCTATTTACTCGATCGCAGTACATTTCTCGGAACACCTCTAACAGGGGAAAATAGTCAATTTTGAAAGAACTTATTGTCACCCTCTTTCGCATATAAATCTATCCGATTCGGTATGGAAGAACTTGCATCGCATCTCAATTTCAATTCAAACATGGATTTGATTCGCACTCCATGTTCTGAGAAAGATTTATCATCCGAAAAGAGGAAAAAACGGAGTCTTTGTCTAAAGAAATGCGTTGAGAAAGGGAAGATGTATAGAACCTTTCAACGAGATAGTGCTTTTTCAACTCTCTCAAAATGGAATCTATTTTAAACATATATGCCATGGTTCCTTACTTCGATAGGGTACAAATATCTAAATTTGATATTTTTAGATACTTTTTCAAACCTATTGCCAATACTAAGTAGCGATTACCAAAAATTTGTATCCATTTTTCCTGATATTAGGCATGGATCAGGTATATCATGGCGAATTCTTCAAAAAAATTGTGTCTTCCACAATGGAATCTGATAAGTGAGATCTCGAGTAAGTGTTTACATAATCTTCTTCTGTTCGAAGAAATGATTCATCGAAATAATGAGTCACCATTGATATCGACACATCTGAGATCGCCAAATGCCTGAACCAAAATATATTATTGCTATGGGAGCCTGTACAATTACAAGCGGGATGTTCAATACCGATTCTTATAGTACTGTTCGGGGAGTCGATAAGCTAATTCCTGTAGATGTATATTTGCTAGGTTTCCCACCTAAACCAGAAGCGGTTATAGATGCTATAACAAAACTTTGTAAGAAAATATCTCGAGAAATCTATGAAGATCGAATTAGGTCTCAACGAGCGAATAGGTGTTTTACTACCAATCACATGTTTCATGTTCGACGCAGTATTCATACGGGAAATTATGATCAAAGAGTTCTTTATCAACCACCATCTACTTCAGAGATCCCTATAAAATCTTGTTCAAATACAAAAATTCAGTATCTTCTCTCGAATTAGTGAATTGGACAGGATTCCTTTGTCCAGAATAAGAATTGGTGGGTCAATTTTCATAAATTTCATCGAAAATGTGAAATACTTATACAAATAAAAATGCGGGAGAGATAAAAAAGATGCAGGGTCGTTTGTCTTCTTGGCTAGTCAAGCGTGGGCTAATTCATAGATCTTTGGGCTTTGATTACCAAGGAATAGAGACTTTACAAATAAAGCTCGAGGATTGGCATTCCATTGCTGCCATTTTTTATGTATATGGGTACAATTATCTCTGCTCTCAATGTGCCTATGATGTAGCGCCTAGAGGGCTGTTAGATAGTGTGGATCATCTTACGAGAATAGAGGATGGTATGGATCAACCAGAAGAGGTATGCAGAAAAGTATTTGCCTCCAGGAGGAATCCTAGAATTCCGTCTATTTTCTGGGTTTAGAAAAGTGTGGATTTTCAAGAACGAGAATCATATGATATGTTGGGAATCTCTTATGATAACCACCCACACTTGAAACGTATCTTAATGCCTGAAAGTTGGATAGGATGGCCCTTACGTAAGGATTATATTGCCCCCAATTTTTATGAAATACAAGATGCTTATTGAATGATAAGAAAGCTATTTCCACTTAGACAATTTTAGATATTCAAGGATTCCACGTTCTGTTCTAGCTTAAACAGGTCTAATTTAGGGAATTATCGATAGGCTAACAAAAAAAGACAATTAGGGATTCATTGGAATTATCACATTTATTTGGCATGGTCTTAGCTCCTGAATATTCAGACAATAAAAAGAAAAACAGAAAAAATAAGATTGAGACAGTTACGAATTCCATTCAGTTTCCTTTACTTGATGGAACGGCCCAAAATTCGGTTATTTCAACTACATTAAATGATCTTTCAAATGGTCAAGACTCTCTAGTTTATGGCCGCTTCTCCATGGTACCAGTTGTTGCTTCATTGAATTTGCTTCACTAATAGGCTCACGCTTCGACTTTGATCATTATGGACTAGTACCAAGATCGAGTCCTAGACAAGCGGATCTAATTTTAATAGCCGGAATAGTAACAATGAAAATGGCCCCCTCTTTAGTGAGATTATATGAGCAAATGCCTGAACCAAAATATGTTATTGCTATGGGAGCCTGTACAATTACAGGCGGGATGTCAAATAATTCCATCGAATTGAGTATGATTGTATGTGTGATAGCATCTACTATACCAGGAATATCAATGAACCCGATTATTGCAATTGCTTAGGATAGCCTTTTTTTTAGCTACTAGGGTCTATTTCTTAGTTCAAGATCCCTCTTACTAACTGGAATCAAAGAATCAGTAGATCTGTTCCGCCCAAAATGGGAATGGTCTAAGGTTATGAACTTATAATCTGATGATCGAGTCGATTCCGTGATTATAAGTTCATTCCATACCGGACCAGGCTGAAATAGGGTTATATGCATTCTCATTATGAGAAGGGGTCATTCGGGCCTATCTAAATAGATACTATGTTTACATATGCATCCCTACATCGTTACATTCCATTTAGGATTAGGAATACGCGTAATCAAACCTGCTTTTTACATATCTCTATTGGGACCCTATTCATCTCTTTGAGTGAATCGAGAAATAGGTTTGATTGTCCATCTTTTTGATATATATCGAGTGCATTGCATTCTCCGGATAATTCAAATCGAAGCAATTGGATGTCCAACTCGCGCATATATGACATGACCGATCAAGAGATCCACCTTTGTCATTTATTCTATACATCACACTAGATAGATATCATATTCATGGAATACGATTCACTTTCAAGATCTTGGTGGTGAAATGGTAGAACGCGAGACTCAAAATCTTGTGCTACAAAGAGCGTGGAGGTTCGAGTCCTCTTCAAGGCATAATATTGAGAATGCTCATTGAATGTATTTTAATCTTTTCATTAAATCAAATTTAGTTTATTAGTATTAGTACATCATTGAATATACAATTCCAAAAAAAAATTCACATCCGATTCTTTATGTTTTTTTTTTTCAAACAAAAAGTGAAAATACGAAAAAAAAAATCAGAATGAAAAGCGTCCATTGTCTAATGGATAGACAAGAGGTCTTCTAAACCTTTGGTATAGGTTCAAATCCTATTGGACGCAATTTATTTCCATATATATTTTTATTTTAGATTTCGATAGCAAGAAAG
>NC_081347.1:41555091-41663609 GCF_029784015.1 Lycium ferocissimum | reverse complement strand
TTGGTTATAGTTTTTCGTGCGATGGCCTAGGACCAGGTGGTACTTGTGATATTTCAGCATGGGACGCGTTTTATGGCGAGTTTTTTGGATGTTAAATACTATTGGATGGGTTACTTTTTATTGGCATTGGAAGCACATCACATTATGGCGGGGTAACGTTTCACGATTTAATGAATCTTCCAGCTTATTTGATGGGCTGGTTAAAGGATTATTTATGGTTAAACTCTTCACAACTTATCAATGGATATAACCCTTTTGGTATGAATAGTTTATCGATTTGCGCATGGATGTTCTTATTTGGACATCTTGTTAGGGCTACTGGATTTATGTTCTTAATTTCTTGGCGTGGATATTGGCAGGAATTGATTGAAACTTTAGCATGGGTGTCACGACCCGACTAGGGCCATGACGGGTACCCGGGGCTAACCACCGAGCACCACTCATTCTATTACTCATCCTGCGTTCATTCATATTTCTTATGCTCAAATCATAGTAAAACCATTTTTCACTTGAAACATATTTACTTTATATACATAAGCCCTTCGGCTATCAAAATCAAAATAATGTATATACATATGAGGAGAAACTGTGAGACCATACTACCCACACATACGCATTTACGAGCCTCTACTAGAGTACTAGACATATGGACAGGACGGGACCCCGTCGTGCCCAAAATATATATATATACACCAAAAGAATAATCAATGGCACCTCTGGGACAATGGAGTGCTCTCAAGTCAGCTAATAGCTCCTACGAGTCTGGGTCACTGTTATATCCCGTATTTTGTACGTCGGGATAATCCGAGTCAACCACGATAAGATAAGGACAAGACCATTCCGAGATATGAAGTAGAGACTTTTGTTTGCTTTAAAGGCTTAAGTTGTGTATGATTTTATTGGTATGGAAATATTAAAGAAGCATTTGGGGTCAATTCCATTTTTTGAAAGTGTTCTATTTTTCGAAAGTTGAAAATTCAACAAAAAAAAAAAGAAATAAGGGGGCCATGTGGCCGGCCATGTGGCATGTGGGCCATGGCCACATGGTTGGCCATTATGTGGAATAAAAGATGACTAAGTCATCTTATTTCATCACTTCATCTCTAGAAATTTCAAGAAAAATTGGAGAGCCAACTTAAGGGGGGGGGTGTTCGGCCATGGCATGAAGAAATGGAAGATCAAAAATCTTCATCCCAAAAATAATTTCTTCTAGTTTTCCTACTAATTCAAGGGTGCTCATTAACGTGGAAGTGTTGTTGGAAGCGTTAGATTGCTCGTTTTCATCCTTGGCCAACTTTAGGCAAGTTGAGAAGTTGAAGAAGAAAGGTGAGTTCTAATCTTGTTTTATGTGTTATGAATGGTTTATATGTGTTGTAGTATGCTAAATGGAAAAAATTCATGATAGAAATCAAGTTGAAGTTGAAGTTGTGTAGGTGGTGTTTGCCGTGTAGGTGTATATTGTGTTGGAAGTAATGAATTAATGTTAGTTAGCATGTTTTGATTGTTGTAGTGTGAAGAAAATAATGGAAATCATCTTTGTATAGGTGTATGGTGTTGGCCGAATGGTCCTCCTTTGGTGTAGTTAGGAATGAACAAATCGTCGTTATTATTTTGGTTGTCGTCGTTATGGATTTTAGGATGAAAGATGCAAGTTTAATGTGAATTTTATGTAATTTTTGTAGTTATAGAAATCACATTGCTAATGTGTGGATTATTAGTGTAATTCATGAATTTGGAAGAGAAGAATGTGGATCATGTTGTTCTCGGGTTTGGGGGAGAATTTGGGTGAAATGGAGAGTTGTCTGGATTGTTTGGAATTGTGTGAATTGTTTGAAGCGTCCTTGAATATTGGTTGAATGGTTTTTGATTAAGAATCGAATGTATAAACGTTGATATTGATTTGAATGTAAATAGTGGAAGTGAGTATATTGGAATATTATGAATATGGTTGAATTATATAGAAAAGTGTATTTAATGTTAGAATGTATTTTGAATTGATTATTGAAGTTGTAGTTTGGTTGTTGGTGTTGTTGTTGATGAATTTGGCCGAGTTAAAATCTCGGGGATGGTGTATTTACAGGGGAAATGCTGCCCAAATTTCTGTAGAATTTAATGTTCATTTGGAATTGAATGCCTAAGTGCTTAGCTAATGTTTGGCATATTGGCGTTATGTAGATTTTGGTGTGCCCGAGACTTGAGGTTTGGATTAGCTTGGAGAGCGAACGAGGTATGTAAAGCTCACCCTTCCTTTCCTTGGCATGTCTTAGACATAAGGGAAATATCATACGAGCCTCGGGGTAATTCTACTCTTGCGATCCGAGCGCGTTCCCGACTTTATTGCGCCTCTTAATATTAATATTCTTAACGTAGACATGTTATGATCCTTGTGTCTTTAGTATGTTTAAATTTTAAGCGTGCCTAAAGAAGTGTTCGTAAAAAAGATCCCGAAACTACGAACGAGCGTAACTTGCGCACAAGGGCTCGGATCACCTCGATATGCTCGTAGGAGGTTCTGTAGCGTATGATGACGCTAACTTCTATAGCTGGGCCCGGATTGGTTTGATACTTGTCCGTGGGCCCCCGAGACGTTCCGTTGTATAGTTCTATCGGTTTGACTGAAAGAACATATTATGCTTACTATTCCGACTTCCAAGTTTAGTTACTTACTTATTTATTTACCGAGTCTAAAACGTGGATTGTTCCGCATATAATTTCAATACGTAGCCATGACTTCCAAAGTTCGATTTGACATGTCCCGAGAAATGTCCGAAAGGTACTTGGCATAATTCTTGTCCGATTTTCAAATGATAATTCGTTTAACTTATTTCATCGAGTCTTTGATATGATTTATATGCATATGGTTTCTCACTACTCTGCTCGTGCAAAGCTCAATATGTCTTTCACTGAGTCCCGGGCCAGGACACGCATTCGTACACATTCTACTGCATTATTCACCGAGTCCCTCACTAAAGGGCCGGGACACGCTATATATATATATATATATATATGATGGTGTGATGAGACGGGGATGGCGGCCAGGATGGCATATGATGATTCTATTCACCGAGTCCCTCACTAGAGGGCCGGGACACGCTATGTATATGCATATGTATATGATGATTACTTATGTTTGTGACATGATCATGCATTGTCTATGTTCAAAGGTAGGCCTTTTGGCACTGTACTCCAGTTCCATACTCTTTATTTTCGTACGATTTTGCTTACTGTATTCCATGCTTTACATGCTCAGTACATATTCCGTACTGACCCCCTTTCTTCGGGGGCTGCGTTTCATGCCGCGCAGGTGCAGGTACTCGTTTGGGTGAGCCGCCGGCCTAGGATCCCCACTCAGCCTACTTTGGAGAGCTCCCTTGTCCGGGAGCCCATTTTGGTGCGTACTTTTTTTGTTATATGTGTATATATTTATTCGGGGGTACGGCGGGGCCCTGTCCCGTCATATGATTCTGTATTGTTCTTAGAGGCCTATAGACATAAAAGTGGGTTGTGGGTAGCACCGATCAGTCGTGTTATATTCTGTATATATATATATATGATATATGTATATATGTGTGTGCAATGTCGTGCCTTACTGTACGTATAAGTTCCTAATATGTTTGCCATGATCTGACTATCGCTGATAGGCGGGTACGAGTGCCCAGCTCGGGCACTAGTCACGGCCTATGGGGCTGGGTCGTGACAATCACCTCCCTGTCTACCTGTGGGCATGAACACAGCGTCCAAAGAAAACGGACGTCAGTACGAACATTGTACTGAGTATGTAAGGCATAAACAATAATAATACGTCAATGAAATAAGGAAGCATCAAATGAGGAGCAATCTGTGCTGACTGTCAATTATAAAAGAAAATAATGCAGCGTCGGCTTACTTCATAATCATCATCATATCATGTATGCGTATATGTATAAGTCTGCCCGACCTTATAGGTACGGTGTGATAATCATTAGCTCCGCATCCGTGCCCTCCCGCATCCGGGTACCATCTCATGTCGCCCACCGCGGGTGTCCGCCCATGCCATCTAGACATTGTGTATACGCCGCCGCCTTAGTCGTGTCCGCCCGGCCATATAGGCGCGGTGTAATATCATCATCATGTACTCATCATAATGCATGCATAGAAACTCAAAGACAACTGTACTCTATCGGGGTGACATAAGGTCGTAAACCCCCGATTTCATTATGGAGCATTTATAAGCATTCTGCCTCACCTTGAAGGATTTAGCATATAAGGTGTGTGTATATAATAAACAACATCAATGAATTTTAGATAACATCATTAGCTTTGTAGAAACATCATATCATGGACTCTAGAATCTTTAGACTTAAGCTCATCATCATCATTATCGTATTCGTAATGTATCTCTTATCTCATATGGCTATTCATGAACATAGACTCTTAGTTTTCCGGAGTGTAGGAGATTCATGGAGAAGGAGGGAAAATCATGCCATAAGATTCATGCCTTAGAAAGAAAGGACTAGCCTCACATACCTCTTTCGTTTAACTATTCTATCTCTCGCTCATTCTCCTTCAATGCCCACGTTTCTACCTTCAAGAGAATTCGCATTTACATTAGCTAAACGATTACAAGAACGTGCTTACTAAAGCTAGAGAAAATTGGGAAGCATTTTCTTTGTTTATACAACTTCCCTCATATTCCATATCAACTCCCAAACATCCATAACAGTATTCACAATATCGTAGGCAACAATCATCATTCATTTACATTATCCACATTTCACAATTTCACTTCAATTCCTCCATAACCATGGTCATAGTTCACTATCGCATTCTTTAACATGTAATGCTTATCCCATGTTCTAAATGTCATTCATAACTTACTTACAATCACAACATATCAATAATCATGACTCAATCCAAGCTATGGCCCAACAATGACACTATTCCCACATTTATGACCCATTTTCTATATTCTTGTACAATCCAAGTGTTTCAACTTTTAAATACCTCAAACAACATGGAAATACCATAAAACTCACCTTAGATAATGGAAGAATAATCCTTGAGTGGAAATACTCTTCTTGCACCAAAACCCTAGTTCACTTCCAATGGGATTTCTTGGCTTGGATGAACTTTGATGAGCTTCACACTCTTAATTTTGTTGGTTTGATGAAGTTGATCATCAATTTATCTTGGGTTCTTATGGATGAAGAATAGAGAGGATTCTAGAGGGTTCTTGAGTTGTGGAGAAGGGAAATGAAATGAATTAAATGAGAGAGAGGGTCCTTATATCGTTTTGGAATCTGACACTAACATACGGACCAACATACGGTTCGTATATTTTATACTGACCGTATGTCTGGACCATATGTTTGGTCCAGTGAAGACCCTCATTCTGGGCAGAACATACGGTTGGACATACGGTCCGTATGTTTTATACGGCCAGTATGTTTGGCCGTATAATGCCCAGCTTTCCGAAGTTCGTTCTCGTCGACTCGTTTGATCTCCAATCCTTATGGAACCTTCTTAACACTTGTTTAACACCTCAATACCAATCTAAGGGTCGTTATCACTCTTCTCCAAAACATCATTAAGTCATCACTAATTCGATACTCGTAAATCTTGCCTGACACACAACATATACCTTGCTTTCCTTAACAACCTTCTTCTTCTTACTTCAAATACCTTGAAATCTCATTTAGAATCGTCAAATGTTATCTCTTACTTACCAAGACATGGTATACTTCGTGCCCTTCGTTAGTCTATTCACTGTACGTTAACGGAAAATTTTCAAGGTGTAACATTCTTCCCCCCTTTTGGAACATTCGTCCTCGAATGTTAAACACTCGGGAATTCTACGAAAATTTTGCCAGAGTTTCCCTTGTAATATGGCACTACCATCCTTTCACAACAGCCCATAATAACGTTGCCTCACGGGGCCACAACACAATAGCAATATAAGTTGGCCACACACGACCCATATGCATAAAAAGAAAACATACATACCTCATAAACTCGACGTCTCATCATGGATCTCTTCCGGGGGCTGAAATAAGTGCGGATATGTGGATTTTATCTTATCTTCCGCCTCCTAAGTCATTTCTTCTCAGTTTTTATTTCGCCACAAGACTTTAACTGAAGCTACTTCCTTATTTCGAAGTCTCCGTACTTGCCTGTCTAATATGGCAATGGGCACTTCTTCATAAACTAATTTTTCTGTCACTTGAACATCATCTATTGGAACAATCCTCGTAGGATCCCCAACACACTTGCGGAGCATTAAGACATGGAAAACTGGATAGACTGTTTCAAGTTCTAAAGGCAAGTCCAATTCATAAGCTACTTGACCCACCTTGCAGATAATCTTATAGGGTCCGATATATCGAGGAGTCAATTTCCCTTTCTTGCCAAATCTCATCACACCTTTCATTGGCGACACCTTCAAAAATATCCAGTCATCAACTTGAAATTCTAAGTCTCGCCGGCGGTTGTCCGCATAAGATTTTTGGCGACTTTGGGCTGTCAACAATCGAACTCGGATCACCTTAAATTTTTCTACTGCTTGTTGAATCAACTCAGGGCCTATTAGATGTACTTCTCCTATCTCAAACCATCCAATTGGAGACCTGCACTTCCTTCCATATAAAGCTTCATACGGAGTCATTTGGATACTGGAATGGTAGCTATTATTATATGCAAACTCAATATGGGGTAAGTGGTCATCCCAACTACCACCGAAATCTAGAACACATGCTCTTAGCATATCCTCCAAGGTCTGAATAGTGCGTTCATCTTGCCCATCATTCTACGGATGAAATGTCGTGCTAAGCTTTACTTGAGTACCTAGACCTTCTTGGAATGATTTCCATAACTTAGCTGTAAATTGCGATCCTCTGTCTATAATAATGGATATCGGAACACCATGAAGTCTCACAATATCCTTGAGATACAACCTTGCATAATCTTCTGCTGAGTATGTGGTTCTGACTGGAAGAAAATATGCTGCTTTCGTGAGTCTGTCCACGATCACCCATATGGAATCATACTTACCTCGGGAATGAGGTAACCCCACAATAAAATCCATATTGATCACTTCCCGTTTCCAAATAGGAATGTCCATTGCTTGCAATAATCCTCCTGGCTTTTGATGTTCGATTTTCACTTGCTGGCAATTTAGACATTGAGCTACAAATTCTGCTATGTCTCTCTTCATTCCATCCCACCAATATATCAACTTGAGATCATGATACATCTTCGTCGCTCCTGGGTGAATAGAATACCGAGAGTAATGAGCTTCTTCGAGGTTTCGATGACGTAATTCTGCAACATTCAGAACACATAACCTGCCTCGGTATCTAAGAATTCCATCCATAGATGTTTCAAATGGAGACTTCTCTTTTTCATGAAATGTGTCTCTATAATGGCTCAGCTGAGGATCTTCATATTGACGTTCTTTCACTTCTATATTCAAGGACGAAACCGTGGGATTACTAATACCAATTCCTGCACTACCGGAATCAATTAGACATACTCCAAGGCTAGCTAGTTGGTGGAGCTCATGAATCAATTCTTTCTTCTCCGAAGGAACTTCACATAGGTTGTCCATTGATCGGCGGCTAAGCACATTAGCTACTACATTTGCCTTTCCGGGGTGGTATAAAATACTCACGTCATAATCTTTCAATAATTCTAACACCGCCTCTGCCGCAGATTCAACTCCTTCTGTTTGAAAATGTATTGAAGACACTTGTGATCTGTGTAAATATCAACATGCACACCATACAAGTAATGTCTCTACATCTTTAATGTATGTATAACTGCAGCCAATTCGAGATCATGAGTTGGGTAGTTCTTTTCATGTTTCCGCAGTTGTCTCGAAGCATAAGCAATGACTTTACCGTGCCGCATCAATACACATCCTAATCCAATGCCATAAGCATCGCAATATACAATATAACCATCTGCCCTTCGGGAGTGTCAAGACCGGGGCCGAGGTTAACTGTCGTTCAACTCTTGAAGTCGCGTTCACAAGCATCATTCCACTGAAATTTAGCTGACCTTTGGGTTAGCTTCGTCAATGGAGCCGAAAGAGAGGAAAATCCCTCTACGAACCTTCTATAGTAACCTGCCAACCCCAGAAAACTACGGACTTCTGTAGGCGTCGTAGGCCTTGGCCAAGTCTTCACAGCTTCAATTTTCTGGTTATCAACTCGAATGCCATCATCTGAAATAACATGACCTAAGAATGTTACCGAATTCAGCCAAAACTCACACTTTGAAAATTTTGCATACAATTCCCGAGTTCGAAGAATTCCAAGAACAATACGTAAATGGTCTGCATGCTCTGATTCTGTGCGAGAGTACACCAGAATATCGTCAATGAATACTATTACGAATAAATCTGAGAGAGGCCTGAATACATTATTCATCAAATTCATGAACACTGCCGGGGCATTTGTTAACCCGAATGACATCACCCGAAATTCATAATGGCCATATATCGTTCTAAAACCTGTTTTGGGAATATCTTCTTCTTTAACTCTCACTTAATGATAACCTGACCTCAAGTCTATTTTGGAAAACCACTTGGCACCTTGGAATTGATCAAACAAATTATCAATCCTTGGAAGAGGATATTTGTTCTTTATCGTCACCTTATTCAACTGCCTATAATCGATGCACATTCATAGGGAGCCCTCTTTCTTTCTTACAAATAGGACAGGTGCTCCCCACGGTAATGAACTGAGTCTAATAAACCCCTTCTCAAGCAAATCTTTCAACTGTGCCTTTAGCTCTTTCAATTCTGCCGGAGCCATCCGGTAAGGAGGAATAGAAATAGGCTTGGTGCCCGGCAAACACATCAATAGCGAAATCAATTTCTATTTCCGGAGGAAGGCCTGGAAGTTCATCTGGAAATTCATTCACTATCGAAACGGATTGAAAAGTTGGCGACTTTGCTTCAGTGTCATGAACTCGGACTAAGTGATAAATATAGCCCTTAGCTATCATCTTTCTTGCTTTAAGGTAGGAAATAAACCTACCTCTTGGAGATGCTGTATTACCCTTCCATTCAAGTACGGGCTCTCCCGGAAATTGAAATCGAACTACTTTCATTCGGCAATCAACATTAGCATAACATGAGGCCAACCAATCCATACCCATAATCACATCGAAATCTAACATTTCCAGCTCAACTAAATCAGCGTTAGTCTGGCGGTCACATATCACAATTACACAATCTTTGTACACTTGTCTAGCTATCACGGGATCACCAACCGGAGTAGATACCTCAAAAGGTTTAATTGGCTCGGGTTTTACCCCAATACGACCAGTAACATACGGAGTAATATAAGATAGGGTAGAACCCATATCTGTCAATGCATACACATCATAGGAAAATACGAATAATATACATGTAACCACATCTGGGGAGGACTCAAGATCCTGTCGTCCGGCCAAAGCATACATACTGGGCTGAGTGGCACCTGAAGTAGATGCTCCCCCTCGGCCTCTACCTAGGCCTCGCGGGAACTGAGAGTCCGTTCTACCGGGCGCATCGAAGAAGAGCGCCCGCCGATCCCGTGGGTCGAACCCCAACTCTACCGGTCATCGACGGGCAATCTCGCATCATGTGCCCAACCTTGCCACAGGCATAACAAGCATCTGAACCTTGGCAACACTGTCCAGAATGTAATCTACCGCACTGGCTGCATCACGGTACTGGGGGTCTTCTCTGGCTATAATCTCCCCCAAACTGAGAACCTGGGGCCCTCGAACTCTGACCCTGTCCTGAACGAAATGAGCGATCAAATCTCCTACCCGTAAATCATAGAGGTGCACTAGTCGCCGGGCCGACTCCGAGTGTCTAGGATACGATCGCCTCGATCCCCCTCTCGTAGTCACTACCGCCCCCAGATCTGGCCCTCTTGCTTTGCCCTCTATCAATATCACGATCACCCCTTTGTGGATGTTGTTATCCTTCTAGATTCTGGGCATGGGCTTGAATGCCGGAAATATCCATCCCATCTTGCAACGAAGCCGTCAAACAATCCTTAAATAAATGCGGCCCTAAGCCACTCACAAACCTGTGCACCCTATCTCCCATGTCGACCACCATAGTTGGGGCATATCTAGCCAATGAATTAAACTGAAGGCTATACTCCCGGGCACTCATATTTTCTTGCTTTAAATTTAGGAATCTATCCGCTCTAGCTCAGCGAATCTTGGGTGGCAAATAGTGGCGGATGAAGGCATCCACAAATTCTTGCCAAACGGGAGGGGACGCATCTTCTTTTCTTGATGATATCTAATTGTTGTACCATAATACCGCCACATCTCGGAGTCTATAAGATGCCAACTCCACAGATTCGGTTTCGGAGGCATGAATAATCTTCAATGTCCTCAACATTTCATCAATAAAACTTTGCGGGTCTTCATCCGGCTTTGACCTGAAAAACTTGGAGGATTCAAACTCATGAAATCACGGGCTCTGGTACTAGTTAACCAATCACTTGGACCCGCATTCTGCCGCTGCGCCTGAACGGCAACTAACTACGTCAATAGATGAATAGCTTCGGTCACGTGTTGACCCGAAGTAGTCGATGGGGGAACTGGAGGCATAGGAGCTAGAGCTGAAGCCCCTTCTTGTTCTTCTGTAATAGGCTGGGTGGAAGAAGCATTAGACGGAGCCTCATTATGTGATTCGCCCTCTTCTACAATCATTGGCAGCTCTCTTTCTACCCGCCTTTTCATCGTAGTCTTGCCTTTCTGGGCGGCTTTAGCCTTTCCCTTTGGCGGCATTTCTAAAACCATAGCACACTATTAGGGAGGAGAAAATCTTATAACACAGCTCTATCGCACGATCTCTTAAGATGAAAGATGGTCATTTTTCCTGAATGCCCTGCAGCCTCCTGTTTATTAGTGTGGCATGCAACACACCATAAATAAGACTCTACTAGACACGGCTCGTTGACACTTCCTAGGACTGAACTGCTCTAATACCACATTTGTCACGACCCGACTAGGGCCATGACGGGTACACGGGGCTAACCACCGAGCACCACTCATTCTATTACTCATCCTGCGTTCATTCATATTTCTTATGCTCAAATCATAGTAAAACCATTTTTCACTTGAAACATATTTAATTTATATACATAAGCCCTTCGGCTATCAAAATCAAAATAATGTATATACATATGAGGAGAAACTGTGAGACCATACTACCTACACATACGCATCTACGAGCCTCTACTAGAGTACTAGACATATGGACGGGACAGGACCCCGTCGTGCCCAATATATATATATATATATATACCAAAAGAATAATCAATGGCACCTCCGGGACAATGGAGTGCTCTCAAGTCAGCTAATAGCTCCTACGAGTCTGGATCACCTCCCTGTCTACCTGTGGGGCATGAAACACGCGTCCAAAGAAAACGGACGTCAGTACGAACATTGTACTGAGTATGTAAGGCATAAACAATAATAATACGTCAATGAAATAAGGAAGCATCAAATGAGGAGCAATTTGTAACTGACTGTCAATTATAAAAGAAATAATGCATGCTGGCTTACTTCATAATCATCATCATATCATGTATGCATATATGTATAAGCTGCCCGACCTTATAGGTACGGTGTGATAATCATTAGCCCGTGTCGAGGCCTCCCGCGTCCGGGGAACCATCTCATGCCGCCCACCAGTGGTGTCTGGCCATGCCATCTAGACAGGGTGTATACGCTGCCCCCTTAGCGGTGTCTGCCCGGCCATATAAGCGCGGTGTAATATCATCATCATGTACTCATCATAATGCATGCATAGAAACTCAAAGACAACTGTACTTTATCGGGGTGACATAAGGTCGTAAACCCCCGATTTCATTATGGAGCATTTATAAACATTCTGCCTCACCTTGAAGGAATTAGCATATAAGGTGAGTGTATCTAATAAACAACATCAATGGATTATAGATAACATCATTAGCTTTGTAGGAACATCATATCATGGACTCTAGAATCTTTAGACTTAAGCTCATCATCATCATTAGTGTATTCGTAATGTATCTCTTATCTCATATGGCTATTCATGAACATAGACTCTTAGTTTTTCGGAGTGTAGGAGATTCATGGAGAAGGAGGGAAAATCATGCCATAAGATTCATGCCTTAGAAAGAAAGGACTAGCCTCACATACCTCTTTCATTTAACTATTTTATCGCTTGCTCGTTCTCCTTCAATGCCCACGTTTCTACCTTCAAGAGAATTCGCATTTACATTAGCTAAACGATTCCAAGAACGTGCTTACTAAAGCTAGAGAAAATTGGGCAGCATTTTCTTTGTTTATACAACTTCCCTCATATTCCATATCAACTCCCAAACATCCATAACAACATTCACAATATCGTAGGCAACAATCATCATTCATTTACATTATCCACATTTCACAATTTCACTTCAATTCCTCCATAACCATGGTCATAGTTCACTATCGCGTTCTTTCACATATAATGCTTATCCCATGTTCTAAATGTCATTCATAACTTACTTACAATCATAACATGTCAATAATCATGACTCAATCCAAGCTATGGCTCAACAATGACACTATTCCCATATTTATGACCCATTTTATATATTCTTCTACAATCCAAGTGTTTCAACTTTTCAATACCTCAAACAATATGAAAATACCATAAAACTCACCTTAGATAATGGAAGAATAAGCCTTGAGTGGAAATACTCTTCTTGCACCAAAACCCTAGTTCACTTCCAATGGGATTTCTTGGCTTGGATGAACTTTGATGAGCTTCACACTCTTAATTTTGTTGGTTTGATGAAGTTGGTCATCAATTTATCTTGGGTTCTTATGGATGAAGAATGGAGAGGATTCTAGAGGGTTCTTGAGTTGTGAAGAAGGGAAATGAAATGAATTAAATGAGAGAGAGGGTCCTTATATCGTTTTGGAATCCGACACTAACATACGGTCCGTATATTTTATACTGACCATATGTCTAGACCGTATGTTTGGTCCAGTGAAGACCCTCATTCTGGGTAGAACATACGGTTGGACATACGGTCCGTATGTTTTATACGGCCAGTATGTTTGGCCGTATAATGCCCAGTTGTCCGAAGTTCGTTCTCGTCGACTCGTTTGATCTCCAATTCTTATGGAACCTTCTTAACACTTGTTTAACACCTCAATACTAATCTAAGGGTCGTTATCACTCTTCTCCAAAACATCATTAAGTCATCACTAATTCGATACTCGTAAATCTTGCCCGACACACAACATATACCTTACTTCCTTAACGACCGTCTTCTTCTTACTTCAAATACCTTGAAATCTTATTTAGAATCGTCAAATGTTATCTCTTACTTACCAAGACATCGTATACTTCGTGCCCTTCGTTAGTCTATTCACCGTACGTTAACGAAAAATTTCCAAGGTGTAACAATGGGCTCATGAACGCACACCTTTGGCCAATTTGATTCGCTGGAGAGATAAACTAGTGGCCCTTTCCATTGTACAAGAAAGATTAGTTGGATTAGCTCACTTTTCTGTAGGTTATATATTCACTTATGCGGCTTTCTTGATTGCCTCTACGTCAGGCAAATTTGGTTAATATTTTTAATGTGTGTATCCTCAATAATCTCATTTCTTTCGACGGAGAGGGGGTCCACCTTCTTCTATTTCTACATCTAGGATTTGACTTGTATCACGGATACTAATAGGAATTCAACCATTATGGCAAGGAAAAGTTTGATTCAGAGGGAGAAGAAGAGGCAAAAATTGAACAAAAATATCATTCGATTCGTCGATCCTCAAAAAAAGAAATAAGCAAGGTTCCGTCGTTGAGTGACAAATGGGAAATTTATGGAAAGTTACAATCCCTACCACAGAATAGTGCACCTACACGCCTTCATCGACATTGTTTTTTGACCGGAAGGCCGAGAGCTAACTATCGAGACTTTGGACTATCCGGGCACATACTTCGTGAAATGGTTCATGCGTGTTTGTTGCCAGGAGCAACAAGATCAAGTTGGTAAGTATTAACGCTTCATTTCTATTTCTATGGTTGATGATCATAGAAGCCCCTTTACCATTCTGTATAAATGGGCTATTCTATTTGCACAGATAGGGTGGAAGGGTGCATTTAATCCTTGTTTATCTATTAGTTTTCAGTTCTTATCTTCGGCGCGGGGTAAAGCAGTTTGATAGCTCGCAAGGCTCATAACCTTGAGGTTACGGGTTCAAATCCTGTCTCCGCAACATCTTGTTTTGCCAAACAATTTTAAGGTTGACTCTATTAACTAGTAATTAATTCCCGCCTTTCGCTTTTTGGGGGTGGAAGGAAAAAGAAAAAGTAATGGAGGGATAGAATCACTACACTATCACGGCCAACTATACCAAATTCTTAATTTAAGGATATATTTAATGCTATTTATGAAATGAAATAATAAATAAATAGTAAAAAAATTACTTTATCTTGGATCTTGGGCGGATAGCGGGAATCGAACCCGCATCTTCTCCTTGGCAAAGAGAAATTTTACCATTCGACCATATCCGCTTTTTTTTGTTCTTGATACACAATATATATACCCATATATGATATATAACCGGATCTTATTTGTGCAGTGCCCGGACACTTATTCTCTTCGGAACGATTCCAATTATTTTTTGAATTGTATTCTTTTTATTCAAGAAGTTTGACCCCCCCCTCTAGTTTTTTTTTCTTTATTTGATTTGCATTTTCTTTGGGGACTTAGATTCAAATTTAATGTGTCTCACAACCGAGAAAAATTAGGAGGTTCATTTTGGTTTTGGGTCTCATGCGGCGAATAGGTTCAAGAGATAAGAGAATTAAGGATACCCACCAAGAAGACTAATCCAATCCATAAAGATGTACCAGAAAATACAACATTTTTGTTACTCGACCACCCATCAGGAGACGCAAATACAACGGGTACACTAATCAGTAAGATTGATGAAGTAATAATTAATGCAAAAACAGCCAATTGAAAAGCAATAGTCATGTTTTTAATCCTCCAAGCTATTAACAAATGAACTATATACCATTTGATCCCTCTATCACCAAAAATATTAATTGTGATAAAATACGTCATCGAGGGATTTTACTTTATCATGAATCCACCGATTCTATATGACTTATTACTACTCCCTTTCGCACTTTATTCATACATGGAGCGGGGCGGGGGGGAAATAGAAATTTCTTTTTTTATTTCACAAATGGGCATGCTAGATCATATATCTATATACGGATAGATAGATCGACCGGTGGATTCGCCCCCGAGATCTTTATACAGATAGCGGGGGGTATCCACCCCTATGGCCATGTTCTATTCGGAGGAATAAAATAAAAATAGTCTTTCGAGAGAGATGGCTGAGTGGTTGATAGCCCCGGTCTTGAAAACCGGTATAGTTTTGAACAAAGAACTATCGAGGGTTCGAATCCCTCTCTCTCCTTTTTTGCTAATTGAATAGATTTTTTTCTTTATTGGTTTTTCCCAATCTGCTATCCGAAAGAAAAGGGAATGGCTCGGCTATCCCACCCAGCCAAGCCAGAAAAATAGATTAGCTATAAATTAGATAAAATGAGTTGAAAAAAAAAAAGGAATACTTAAGCTTATTCCAAGATGTATGATTGAATTAAAGTGATTTGTACTTCATTCAAGCATTGGATCTCCTGTCTCATCTCAATTAAGAGGGGTCATGGAAAGAACAGGTTCAAAGTCACGATCAATTCCTTTTTCAAATCCTGCTGTAGCTGCACGAGCCCTTCCTGCGTGCCACAAATGACCTACGAATAAGAAGAATCCTAGAACAAAATGAGAGGTAGCTAACCAACTTATAGGAGAGACATAATTGACTGCATTTGTTACACCCGGTAGTATCGTATGTTGAGATTCGAGCTACCTTTCAGGAGGTATGTGAGCTTATATGTGTTTAACTTATGGTTACAAGGGTTTAAGTGCATATTGCAAGCTATGGAAGGATTGAAGGGCAAGTGAATTAAGGAAATTAAATTTGTTGGAACTTGGAAGAGAATATGAGGGGTAATTTTGGCCAAACTTGGAGAGAGAATATCTTTTAGTAGATGAGGAGTTTTGAAGCAAGATAAAAGCCTAAAATGAAGTTCGTCGAGTTTAGTTTCCAACCCAATAAATCGCTCGTCGATAGGAAATCGAAGTAGAGAATTATGGACGTTACAAGTTCGGCTGACAAAGCAAAAACGCGGGCTACAGTGCTGCTACAGTAACCGACTTGCTACAGTAACTACTACAGTGACCCGACCAGAATTTGACCCACTATTTAAGGACCAATTCTGATCCAAAACCTTATTTTTCAGCCAAGAATCCTCCAAATATTTCCCAAACCTTCTAGAAAATTCTTCCAACTTCTATCCACTAGATTTTAACGCGAATTAAGTATAATCTCCGGATTTAAGGTTGGACAGCGCGTAGCTGCGATTATACTATCGTATTGCGGTGAAAATTGGCTTGGATTCAAGGCGATAATCGAAGATATTGCAATTCTAGCGGGTGAAAGGTATGAACTTTTCCTTATTAGTATTGATTTAAGCTTATCTACGGATGAAAAGTTACTAAATGAGCGTATAAGGGATTTATGGTCGAAAATTGGATAAAACATCGTGTGGGATGTTTATGGAATATTTTGGTGTTGATAATATTGTTGTTGATGTTGGTATTGTTGTTGTTGTTGGTTGCCGAGTTGAGATTCGGGTTAGGCATATAAACGTAGAGAGCTGCCGAAATTTTTACATTCTAGAAAGATTTATTTGGAGGCTTAGGATAAGTATATGACAACGGGCCTAATAATAGAATGAATGGTTTTATATGTAGATTTCAAGATTTAAGGTAGGTTGGAAAGTCAAGAAGCGAGCTTCCAGGTATGTTATGGCTCGTTCCTTTCTTTCAAAGGCATGATTCCTATGTTTTGATTCCATACATGACATCCATAATATTTTTACTCCTAGAAATGCCAAAAGTCTATAGTTTCTGAAAAATCTTACGATGACTCCAATCCTAGTGATTTTCAAGCCTAAGGTTCTAGATGATTTCATGACGTAACTGGGCGTGCTATATAATATATGGCCTCAGCTTATGTCTGAGTGAGCTATATAACATATGGCCTCAGTTTATGTCTGAGTGTGCTATATAATATATGGCCTCAGCTTATGTCTGAGTGAGCTATATCACATATGGCCTCAGCTTATGCCTGAGCGTGCTATATGACATATGGCCTCATCTTATGTCTGAGTGTGCTATATGACATATGGCCTCAGCTTATGTCTGAGCGTGCTATATGACATATGGCCTCAGCATATGTCTGAGCGTGCTATATAACATATGGCCTCAGTTTATGTTATGGATCATTCAACTGAGACATGATAGTGGTGATGATTATGGTAGTGATGAAGATCCTTATTACCTAAACGAACCCAGCAAATAAACGAACTCCAAAGACTCTATTCTTAGACAGTGTAGGAGTATTCGTATCGTTGGCCTCTTAAGTCCCGAAGGGGCATTCATAAGTTGTGTGTTTTCATAATGATGTCTAAATCCCGAAGGGGACATTCATAAGGTTTTCTCTCTCCTATGCATTTTACCTTTAAATTTGGAGTCTCGAAGGAGACAAATGAAAAGGGGAAGAAGTTCCCGTTTTGCGTTAAGCTGCTCCGAAGGGAGTCTTTTGATGGTTTCCAAAGATTTTCATGCATTTGCATATTTACATACATGCACAACATCATTTCATGGGGAAAGGAAAAGGGCTAAGGCATTTTATACGCAAACCACCTGATCAGCTGGTATACGATGCTTATGATGTCCGAAGGGGCCATTATGCTATATGTTTATCAGAGTTGGTTACAGGTACAGGTTGAGTCTGTTACTCTTTTATCATCCGAGTCGAGATATATTGTTTCAGTTCTGCCTTACATACTCGGTACATTGTTCGTACCGACGTCCCTTTGCTCGGGGGCACCGCGTTTCATGCCACGCAGTGTATACGTGCATGAGTAGAAGACATTGGCCGTAGAATGTTCCCAAGCTATCAGCTGGATTGGTGAGCTCTATCTCGCCGCAGTGTTGCCGAGTCAGAGTATTTATATTATGGTATCTCGTGTATGTTAGAGACTTTTGCAGACAGTGTCTTGTGGTATGTTTATCGAGATATCGACAGAGTGATGTCTGTTGAGTCATTTGTGTACTTTAAAAGAGTATGTATTTTAGATGATTTCTTTTTGGAAAAGTTTTATGTTCTTAAAAGTTTTTGAAATGACAGGTTTTGATAGAGCGAATGTTTGAGGGTTCGCTCGACTCTGATGAGAGTCGGGTGCCCGTCATGCCCTATCAGGATTGGGGTGTGACAAAGTGGTATCAGAGCAGTTCGTCCTAGGGGTTGTCTGCAAAGTCGTGTCCAGTAGAGTCTTGTTTATGGTGTGAAGCGCGCCACATTTATAAACAGGAGGCTACAGGACATCTAGGATGGTTATCTTTCTTTCTTATCTTAGATCGTGCCGTAGAGCTATGTCATAGGTTATGAAATCCCTAGTCTTAACCCCAGATGTATTGATTATTGATAAGTGATTGCTTGCTCGATTTAAAGGTTACTAGTAAGGATTGATGCTCGTATCAGAAAGGTATGTTTTCCGTCCATTGGTGTTGATATACGACAAGAATTTGGTATAGTTGAACTATGGATCGTTTGTATTTCTGCGGTTGCCCTGTGAGGCATTGGCCTTTCTTTCTGAGCTGTGTGCAAGTTTGGGATAGTAAGAATTACAAGGGAAGCTCTGTTAAAAATCTCTCAAGGCTAAATCTGAGTATGTGTACATTGCAGAAGTAAGGGAAATGGAAAACCTAGCGACAGGATGGTAAGTGAAATATGTTGAATTAATACTTGTGAACTGCTCTAGAAGGAATTCTTAGATGGCTCAGTTGAGATTAAAGGGATTCAGACGGGTTATATTAAAGGCCTTATAGGAATGAGACTTATTGGGATTATAAAGAAAATTGATAAACAGGTAAGATATCCGGAATGATCAGCAAGGACGGTGATCAATAGTACAATTTGAGGTTTTATAAAAACAAGTGAATAAAGTATTGCGAGTCGTATGAAGACAATAAGGTAGTAAATTATCAGAAGGATTATGGAATCGGCTATATGTTCAAGTTAAGTTAAAGAGTATTGCTGCACATAGATACGGACTGATTTTGAGACTTATGGTCGATGCTATTGAGATAATTGTATACGAGTGGGATTAAGGGGAATAGTAGGGTTTTGATAATGAGGTGATACTATATGAGGGAAAGGACTAAGTGAAGAGTTGATGCCAAAGGTGGGATAACAAGCGGAGGATATACGCCACGATATTACGGATGAATTGAGGGAAAGTACAAGGCAACGCAAGTTAGAGTGTTAAGATAAAACTGCAGTCAAGATTAGGCTATTTCGATACTAATGGAAGGATAAGAGTGTAGGGACATAAGGTGAGCTACGAAAGTATTTTTGAGTTAAACAAGATAGAATAAATCGAAGTGAGATCTGAAAAAGACCAAGGACAGACTTAGACTGCAAAAGATGACCAGGGGTAGAAAGAAGCAACGAAGTAGAGATAATCACGTGTGATAGTATTTATGGAAAAAGGAAATACAATAAGAAGAAATGAGGAAATGGTTACTCAAGAAACTGGAACAATTGGTGACAAATAAAGGGAAGCTGACAAATGAAAAAAAAAAAGCAAATGAGTTCAGGAAAGGACATAAGATTTAGAGTTCCGAAAGGTACAATAGGATGATACTTTTAAGAAAAGAATAAAGGAAAAATAAGCAGGCATGTGGAGGCAAAAGGGAAGGATGTTAAGGATCATGACGAAATGACTACGACTACGTATTCGAATGGAATACTCTGGATATAGTGATACCATAAGGTAAAACCTTTAAAAGGGGAAGCAAGCAAGATTGAGTACGAGCACAAGGATGGATCATAGATATAGTTTGAAGTAAGTTTCGTCTTAATTTAACATTCGAGGACGAATGTTTTTAAAGGGGGGAAGGATGTTACATCCCGTAGTTTCGTATGTCGAGATTCGAGCTACCTTTCAGGAGGTATGTGAGCTTATATGTGTTTAACTTATGGTTACAAGGGTTTAAGTGCATATTGTAAGCTATGGAAGGATTGAAAGGCAAGTGAATTAAGGAAATTAAATTTGTTAGAACTTGGAAGAGAATATGAAGGGTAATTTTGGCCCAACTTGGAGAAAGAATATCTTAGAATAGATGAGGAGTTTTGAAGCAAGGTAAAAGCTTAAAATGAAATTCGTCGAGTCTAGTTTCCAAACCAATAAATCGCTCGTCGATAGGACATCGGAGTAGGGAATTATGGACGTTACAAGTTCAGCTGACAAAGCAAAAACGCGGGCTACAGTGCTGCTACAGTAACCGACTTGCTATAGTAACTGCTACACTGACCCGACCCGAATTTGACCCCCTATTTAAGGACCAAATCTGATCCAAAACCTTATTTTTCAGCCAAGAATCCTCCAAATATTTTCCAAACCTTCTAGAAAATTCTCCCAACTTCTATCCACTAGATTTTAACGCGAATTAAGTATAATCTCCGGATTTAAGGTTGACAAATACCGCGTAGTTGCGATTATACTATCGTATTGCGGTGAAACTTGGCTTGCATTCAAGGTGATAATCGAAGATATTTCAATTCTAGCGGGTGAAAGGTATGAACTTTTCCTTATTAGTATTGATTTAAGCTTATCTACGGATGAAAAGTTACTAAATGAGCGTATAAGGGATTTATGGGTCGAAAAATTGGATAAAACATCGTGTGGGATGTTTATGGAATATTTTGGTGTTGATAATATTGTTGTTGATGTTGGTATTGTTGTTGTTGTTGTTGTTGGTCCGAGTTGAGATTCGGGTTAGGCATATAAAAACGTAGAGGAGATGCTGCCGAAATTTCGGCAGATTCTAGAAAGATTTATTTGGAGGCTTAGGATAAGTATATGACAACGGGCCTAATAATAGAATGAATGGTTTTATATGTAGATTTCAAGACAGAAGGTAGGTTGGAAAGTCGAGAACCGAGCTTCCAGGTATGTTAAGGCTCGCCCCTTTCTTTCAAAGGCATGATTCCTATGTTTTGATTCCATACATGACATCCATAATATTTTTACTCCTAGAAATGCCAGAAGTCTATAGTTTCTGAAAAATCTTACGATGACTCCAATCCTAGAGATTTTCAAGCCTAAGGTTCTAGATGATTTCATGACGTAACCGGGCGTGCTATATAATATATGGCCTCAGCTTATGTCTGAGTGAGCTATATAATATATGGCCTCAGCTTATGTCTGAGTGTGCTATATAATATATGGCCTCAACTTATGTCTGAGTGAGCTATATAACATATGGCCTCAGCTTATGTCTGAGCGTGCTAGATGACATATGGCCTCAACTTATGTCTGAGTGTGCTATATGACATATGGCCTCAGCTTATGTCTGAGCGTGCTATATAACATATGGCCTCAACTTATGTCAATATGGCCTCAGCTTATATCTGAGCGTGCTATATAACATATGGCCTCAGTTTATGTTATGGATCATTCAAATGAGACTTAATAGTGGTGATGATTATGGTAGTGATGAAGATCCTTATTACCTAAACGAACCCAGCAAATAAACGAACTCCAAAGACCCTATTCTTAGACAGTGTTGGAGTATTCGTATCCTTGGCCTCTTAAGTCCCGAAGGGGCATTCATAAGTTGTGCGTTTTCATAATGATGTCTAAATCACGAAGGGGACATTCATAAGGTTTTCTCTCTCCTATGCATTTTCCTTTTAAATTTGGAGTCTCGAAGGAGACAAATGACAAGGGGAAGAAGTTCCTATTTTTAAGAAAAGGGGAAGAAGTTCCCGTTTTGCGTTAAGCTGCTCCAAAGGGAGTCTTTTGATGGTTTCCAAAGATTTTCTTGCATTTGCATATTTACATACATGCACGACATCATTTCATGGGGAAGGGAAAAGGGCTAAGGTGTTATACACGCAAACCACCATTATGCTATTATATATATATATATATATAGTATGATATATATGCATTATATATATATATATATATATATATATATAGACACACACACATACTCATGCTGCATCAAAAGTTCATATGCACATATATGTTTATCAGAGTTGGTTACAGGTACAAGTTGAGTCTGTTACTCTTTTATCATCCGAGTCGAGATATATTGTTTCAGTTCTGCCTTACATACTCGGTACATTGTTCGTACTGACGTCCCTTTGCTTGGGGGCGCTGCGTTTCATGCCACGCAGGTGTATACAGATGAGTAGAAGACATTGGTTGTAGGATGTTCCCAGGCTATCAGCTGGATTGGTGAGCTCCATCTCAGTTCGAAGTGTTGCCGAGTCAGAGTATTTATATTATGGTATCTCGTGTATGTTAGAGACTTTTGCAGACAGTTTCCTGTGGTATGTTTGTCGAGATGTCGACAGATTGATGTCAGTTGAATCATTTGTGTACTTTAAAAGAGTATGTATTTTAGATGATTTCTTTTTGGAAAAGTTTTATGTTCTTAAAAGTTTTGAAATGACTCGTTTTGATAGAGCGAATGTCTGAGGGTTCGCTCGACTCTGATGAGAGTCGGGTGCCCGTCATGCCCTATCAGGATTGGGGTGTGACAGCATTGATCTCGGTAGCTACACCACCCACGGAATTTAAAGAACCTAAAGGAGCATGAGTCACATATTCCGCGGAACGCCGTTCCTGCCAAGGTTGTATGTCTTTTTTCAACCTACTTAAGTCCAAACCATTAGGACCCCTTAAAGGTTCTAACCAGGGAGCACGCAGATCCCAAAAACGCATTGTTTCTCCTCCAAAAATAACTTCTCCAGTCGGGGAACGCATTAAGTATTTACCTAAACCTGTAGGTCCTTGAGCAGACCCCACGTTAGCTCCAAGACGTTGGTCTCTAACTAGAAAAGTAAATGCTTGAGCTTGAGAAGCTTCGGTCCAAAGAGGGTCCGTAAAATTCACTAGGATAAGCGGTATTATTGAACCAGACAAAACAACAAGCAATCAAACCAAAGACGGCTAAAGCCCCTAAACTATAAGATAAGTAAGCCTCTCCAGACCATACAAGTGCGCGTCGAGCCCAAGCGAAGGGTTTGGTTAAGATATGCCAGATTCCACCAAGTATGCAAATGGAACCTAACCATACATGTCCTCCGATTATATCTTCTAAATCGTCCACACTAACAATCCATCCTTACCCTCCAAAAGGGGATTTTAGTAAATAACCAAATATGATACTCGGGCTAAGGTTCAAGTTGGTAAGTTTTCTTACATCTCCCCTCCCGAGCCCGTGTATCATATACGCCCCCAAAATAAAGAGCCTTCAATACTAGAAGAAAAGCACCTATACCTAACAAGATTAAGTGAATACCTAAATTTGTGGTCATTTTATTTCGATCTTTCCGTACATAACCAAAGAAAGGAAAAGATTCTTCAAGTGTCTCACAGTCCCGTATGCATGATAAATGCCGCCAAAGCCCAATACTACAGAAGAAATTAAATGAAGTACTCCGCATACAAAGCATGGAAAGGTGTCTATAACTTCTCCCCCAGTGGCCTACCCCCCAACCTAGAGTAGCTAGGTGGGGAAGTAAAATCAATCCTTGTTCATACATAGGCTTCTCTGGTACGAAATGGGCCACTTCAAATAGGTTCATTGCTCCCCGAATACGAATAATCCAAAGATGGGCTACATGAGCCCCTAGTAATTTACCGGATAAATTGATAAGTAGGGCATTCCCGGCCCACCAAGCGAAACCGGTGGTTTCTTGGTCACGACCAGCTAAGGCTAAAGTTCCATTAAAGAGTGTTTCCACGTGGTAGAACCTCCTCAGGGAATATAAAGTTTTCATGAGAATGATCTTGAGCAGCCATCCAAGTGCGAATACCTTCGTTTAAGAGGATATTTTTGGTGTAGAAAGTCTCAAATTCAAGATCTTCCGCTGCGTGAATTTCCTGAGAAACGAAGTCATAGGCACGTAGGTTCAGGGCTAAACCGACTACTCCAAGAGAACTCATCCATAAATCGGTTACTGGTACAAATAACATAAAGAAATGTAACCAACGTTTATTGGAAAAAGCAACCCTAAAGATTTGAGACCAAAAGCGGTTAGCGGTGACCATTGAATAAGTTTCTTTGGCTTGAGTTGGGTTAAAAGCACGGAATGTATTTACACCATCACCGTCTTCAAATAAAGTATTTTCTACGGTAGCACCATGAATGGCGCATAGTAAAGCAAATACCAATACACCGGCAACTCCCATCATATGAAAGGGGTTCAAGGTCCAATTATGAAACCCTTGAAAAATAGGATGAATCGAAATATAGTCGTTTACACCAAAACTAGGTGCAAAGAACCACCCAGATCGACCTAGTGGATAAATCGAAATACAAAAACAAAAACAGCAATTGGACGTAGAATGCGATTGCATTATAAGGTCTCAATTGAACAGATCAAGCAAGCTCGAATTGACATAACATGAAACCTATTAGGCCAAAAATCCATAAAGAGAAACAAAAGTCCACAGACCCCCCAATTGACACCAACAAGTAAAAGCTCCTTGTGCTTCAGGACCCCATAGTAACAACAACGAATGTGCTAAACTATTAGCAGGAGTAGAAACCGCTAGTTTAAGAAATTGCGACCTTCCAAATAAGAATCGGCCAATCCATGGGTATACCATGAAGTTACAAAGGTTGTACCGTGAACCAACCCCCTACAAGAAAATAGGCACAAGGAAAGAGCAATAGACCGACCGTACTACAAAAATGAAACGGTCCCTCCGTAACCATATCCATAATATCAAATAAATCATTTTTGTCTTTGGTAAACTTACCAAGGGCTATAGTCATAGTGATCCTCCTATTCAACTACTTCGACCATTTCCGAGCACCTCATATCTTTTTCAGGTCGTCCGAAGATTCGATCATTTTTGTATGATTTCTCTTGCAATCGCCCCTTCCAATGGGTTTCGAAGATAAAAATTCTTTATTGATTAGCCCATAAACCGACCTAGGTAAATCCATGAACTCCATTGGATTATTCCTTCTAACTAAGATATGAACCCCCGAATTGTCCTAATAAGACAATTCAATCAATCCCTTGTTTTGAAAGAATCGTTCAAGGACCAAACGGTCCCTTGCCTTCATACTTCACATAAATAAATCTAAAACCCCAGAGTATATCTTTCCACGGATCGAAGGAAAAAAGAGATGCTCGATCGAATATTTTTTTTTTAGATTCTTTTATCCGTTAGAAAAAGAGATAATCCACTATTTTTCCTTTTAGAAAATATAAAATTCAATAAAAATAAATAAATAGGATACTGGAAATGAAAGTCTCTTTCTCGGATCTACTCTTCATCACACTGTTGGAACAAAACAAAAATACCGGATGCAACAATATTGAAATATTTGGTACATGAAGTCACGATCTGATAGATATACATCGAAATCTACAATCTACTTAATATAATATAGATATATAATCTAGATAGATATTAATATATAATATAGATGAAATTCATCTTTGCTCGGAATCAAAGAAAGATAATAAATGGCTCTTATGGTGTGACTTGGAAGAAAGGTTTCTTCGAGAGAGGAAAGGAATAACAATTTATTCCTATCATTTTTCCTATAGAAAATCTAGTAACAAGAAGATTTAATCGGAAATACCGACAAATTCTTGTGGAGTCCAAAACAAAAAAATGCAATTCAAAAAAAAATCAACTCGCTCCAATTTCATCTCTATCGAATTTAAATGTCGTAATAGCGATATAGTCATGATTCAATAGGTCCGATCCACTTACTTTTTTCTTTTGTTGATTTCTAACCTTTCGAATGGATTTGGTTGGTATAATGGAAAATAAAAATATTCGGTGATTCAAGAAGTGATTTTTCATTATTCAGAAATTCATAATCATGAAAATTGACTAAACAAATGCTCAACTTTATAACTAAGTATAATGATAATGTATTATCTAGTTAGTTACTTTTTTTATTACAAAAAAAAAAAATACAATTCTCCCCTCAAATATAAATACTAGATTGGAGTTTTACAAAGCCCCTTATCGGATTTGAACTGATGACTTACGCCTTACCATGGCGTTACTCTACCACTGAGTTAAAAGGGCCTTTTTTAGTTAATTCTGGAATTATTCACTATGTGGATAAAATATCTATATGTACATATATTATAAACATAAATATATATGCATAAGTATGTGCAAGAGATACATAGTGTCAGTGGCTCATTGTTGAATAATAAAATGGATTTACCTAGGAAGTCTAGGAGAAAATGCAATGAATTGTTTCAAGACCGACTCGAATTGCTTTTTTTCTTTTATTGAATTGATCCCACCAGAACAAAATTTACTTGATTGATACAAGTACATACACCTAGCAATTCAACATAAAATTCAAGATATTTCATCGAATCATGGAATGAAGAAATTCTACTTGTCTCCTGAACTAAATTCTTGGAGAAAAAAGAATTTTCTGCTTGATCCCGCTTACCATCTTCCACCCGAATTCATCAAGAATGGATTTATATAGATAAAATATCATCTTAACACTAGATTTTCACACATTCACACCTAGTTCAACTTTACGGGGTGTTACAGGGTATTTGTGATTGCCTTATGGGGCATTGGATGTGTTTTCTGGGCTGTGTGCAGGAATGAGGTAGTAAGAATCATAGAGGAAACTCTGCCGAAATTTTTACAAATTTAATTGTTTGCATGGCTATAGAGAAAGAGAAAAGGGAAAATGTGACCATCAGCCGTTTGGTAAGTCATGATTGAAGGAATGACTATGAGACGCTTTCAAAGAGAAGTTTTAGAATGATTTTAATTTAATTTAACGGAAGAACCCTGCAGGGAAAAATAATTAGCAGTTAAAGAAACTGGAATGAGTTGCATCTGAGATTTTGGAGGATTGAGACCTATTGGAAACATAAAGAAAGTTGACATTAGGAACTCAAATATGTTATTACGATTTATAGATTAGATTGGTTAGTAAGAGATAACAAAGAGATATTGATATGGAAAAGGAAGTTAATGAGCATGGGAAAGTTTTGCTCTGGACGTATATATATACGAGATCAAGATAGGTTTGTACTCATAGTGGGATGTTCTGCAGACTTCCAGGTAGATACTATTAAGTGGCAAACGGGAAAGAGCACCTTAAGAGCAAAGGAAATCAAGGAGAACCTGGAGGACAGAAGTAGGAGAAAGTGTGGTTATGAATTGATTAAAGGAAGTTATGTGACCATCGACGATAAGAGGAAGTTTAATAAATTAGTAAGGTTGGTCAAAGGTAGACAGTGATGGCATAAGACAGTGGACTTGGAATAGAGATATGATTACAAAGGAAACAGGAAGAATATACGAGGAATAGACATACATATGAGCAAGCTATGGTAGCGTAAAGGGAAATAAGAAATGAACGAAAGAAGAAAGAAAAGGGTATATTTTACTAAAATTTCATGATGAGAACAAGAATCGGCGGGACATTAGAAGGATTATGACGCATGATTATGATACAAACAATTAGTTAAGAAAAACTATGGGACACTATGAGCTAAATTAAGGAAAGGACGAACTGTGAGAATGAATGAGATAGAGTATCGACTTTTACTGGTATGGTATAAACCTAACTCGAAATTGGGAACCAAGAGTAAGAGGAATCTCAATGGTACTGGTGGAAGGATAGCTATGAAGGAAAATTACGGCTGAAGGAGCATGGTATGGTCGAGCACTCTATAAGGAGCCTAACGAATTTTGATGTCACCATTAATTCATTAACCTAGGGGACTATTGGGCATGAAGGAAGGAAGTGGTTTGAATTGTGTCCAATATGTATGAACATTTGACTTGATACAAGAATTCAGTTAGCAAAAGAGAAATAAGTCAAATCATGCGATGAAAAGTAACTCCGGCATTATATGGAATAGAGGAGTTGAAGGATCGCTAGGGTCGGCCAGATGACTACCAAAGACGGTTAATACTCGAATGTTACTGGTGTATGAGAACATTCTTAGATGAATTATAATATTTCCAAGTATAGAAAAAGGAAATTTATTGGCTTGAAGGAGTCAAAATTCGAGATGAACTAATATAGCTAGGATGTGCTAAAGAAAAGTGAAAATGGACTAAATGTAAGTATATTATGAGACAGACAGGGAAAAGGAGGCATGACAAGATGATGAAGGTTTGTCAATGAGATACGTTGTGTTCCGTGCTATGATTCGAATCGCTCGTACTAGAGAAATTTTGGTTACAATTAAATATGCAGCAAACGTACCCCCAAAAGGTAACAAAAGAAGTGAGAAGGCCTATAAGTGACCAAGGATAAGTATCAGGGACAGTTGGGATTACTAAAGTGAAATTGTAGCATTGGAAGAGATGAGAGTTTTAAAAGAGGAATATTTATAGGAATTTCAATGATCGTCAAAAGATAGAAAGACAGTATGCCTATGGATAGCACGATAGCAGTATTGCCTGAGACTAGAAAATACCACTTGTATCGTGAAATCATAAGTCACCATTTACATTAAATTGTGAGAGTATATGTCCGAGGACCATATAAATAATCGTCCTGATGAAATGGCTCGTAAAATGGTGTGAGGACGACAATAAATATTTGAAGAAGAATTGAATTTAGTTAAGTCTCAATTAGCCGCGGGTGTAGAAGAGCCAAGGATTTAAAGAGGGAAGCATATTCATATTGAACGGAAGTTGTGATTAGTTAAGATTTTATTTTAGTCTCATGCTTATGAGTTATTTTGTAATTATGTTAAAATTTGAGGAGAGGAAATTGGAGGAGAGATTCAAACATGGATTTGAAGATATTTTGAATAGTAGATGAGCTTGAGATATGATCATTAGTATGTTGTAAGTATAATCTTGTTATGAGGGATAACAATGATGATAAGAAACTGTTGTATACAAGTGTATGAGAGATGATGCTGAGGTTGTTGTGTGGGTTGAATTGAGTCCCATTTGAATATAAATCCCTTGGCTATGGTATTTTTGACGCATTGGATGAGTAATCTGAAGTAAAGTAATTAATGAGAATAATAAGTCATTAGCAAGTAAATGTTATTGCAAACTATCTAGGTGTTATCATAGGAGGAACTATGATGACATTGTAAGGAATTAAAGAGTCCAACCAAGGAATTAAAAAGGAGATGAGATGATATGTATGTAAAATCGATTAGTACTAAGAGGGATAATCTAAAGTAGCACTAAAGAACTGAGTAAGGAAAAGTGCCACAGCCGAATAAGAAAGTTGTCCACTAACAGAGAAATAGAGGGCTACGAAACATGAGAGACTAAGTCAACGGAAGGTGAAGTCATGGAAGTAGACGAAGATAAGTTCGCAAGAAAAGGATTCAAGGACATAAATAAAGGAGATGGACATTTAAGGAATTAAGAGATCCGCTTGATTGATAAATCGAAATGACAGATAAGTGCGTCAGACAATGGGGAAAAACTTATTAAGTGAGAATCAGGCAAAGGTTAAAAGTAGAAGGAGAACCCCAAAGGAAATGATCAAAGGATATCGCGTTTGATTAGAACAAGCGGGTGACAATGAAACCTCGTGGAACAAGCAACATGATGACTCTTATTGGAAAAGGGATTAATGAAGGTTACAGACAAAGGGAAGAATGAAAATATTCGAATTCGCTGCATGACAAGGAATCTTGGTTATTCTTCGACAAACTTCTGAATTTACCCCTAAATTATTAGCCAAACTAAGGATCAGAAACTTTAAGAGTAGATTGAAGGAAAGGAATCATTAAGGAAGAGATTTGAAATGTTTTTGATATAAGTACAAGAATTACTGTTAGCTAGCCCAAGTGCAAGAAGTCCAATTAAAGGAAAGAGAAATTAAGCGAGACATTTCGGTGTTAAACTAGTTTAAAGCTAAAGTACCGCAAAGACTAGTTCGACTGCTGTAGAAAGCAAAGGATGCTATAATATGACCAGTCTTGAGGTCATCTTTAAGGGAGGAAGAACAAGAATAAGTAAACTCCAAGAAGACAAAGGCCTGGATATCTGTAAACCGTAAGAAAGATACGTGGAGATCGAATAGAATAAGAATTTCTGAATAAAAAGAAGATGGGATCAAAATTGGATAAAGGTATGTCGTAAGTACTAGATAAAAGAGCATATAAGAAGGTAAACGACGGAGGTTGAAGAGACAACAAGGACGATAAAGCATGAAGAGTTAGTAGACAGACAGATAATAAGAAAAGGGACGACCTTGAGTACGGGCATAAATTTTGGCCACGAAAGAAGAAGGATTAACTGCGTAATTCAGATAAGTTCAGTTTAAAATGAGCAAGTAAGACTGCAAGCAAGTAAAATAAATACCGACAAATGCCGGTAAGAATATTGACATCCACCTCGGAGCGAACTCTACTTCAACATTCGAGGACGAATGTTTTTTGGGGGGCAGGGGGGGGGGGGGAATGTTACACCCCGTAGTTTTGTACGTTGAGATTTATAAGTGTTGGTTGTTTTAAGTCTGGACATTGGAGCTACCTTCAAGAATATATGAGATTATATGAGCCAATCTTATGATTATGAGGGTTTAAGTTCATATAATAAGTTATGGGAGGATTGGAGAGCAAGTGAATCAAGAGAATTAAGTTTGTTGGAACTTTGGAGAAAATATGAGGGGCAATTTTGGTTCAACTTGGAGAAGGAATATCTTTTCGTATATAAGGAGTTTTGAAGCAAAACAAAAGCCTAAATTGAAGTTCAGGAAGTCTAGTTTCCAACACAACAAATCGCTTGTCGATAGAAAATCGGAGTAGAGAGTTATGGACATTACAAGTTAGGCCGCCAGAGCAGAAATTAACCCTTCACGAACGTGACAAAAGGGCCGCGAACGCGAAGAGAAGTAGGGATTAACCCTTCGCGAACGCGATCTAAGGCCGTGAACGCGAAGGGCAAATCCTAAGTCGGTGGAAACCGACTCTAGAACCATATAAAAGGGGGTTTACCCCCTTATTTTCCATCCCAACACCCCTAAACTCCTCCCAAATTTTTTGGAATATTCGCCCAACTTCCGTCCATCAAATTTTAGCACCAATTAAGTGGAAATCTCCGGATTTAGGTTCGGACAGCGTATAGTTACGATTATAATATCGTATTGCGGTGAATCTGGGTTTGGATTTAAGGTGAAAAGCGAAGATATTGTGGTTCCAGCGTAAGTAAGGTATGAATCTTCCCTTATTATTATTGATTTAGGTTTATTTACGGAGATAAAGTTATTAAATAGTCGTATTACAAGTTGGTTAGTCGAGGAATTTGGAAAACATCGTGTGGGATGTTTTAGGGAATAAATTGGTATGGATAATGGTGTTGATGATGTTGGTATTGTTGTTGATTGGTTGTTGATATTATGATTTCGGACTAGGCCTATAAACAGGAGAGATGTTGCCCAAATTTCGGCAGATTCTAAATGGATTTAAAATTGAGGGCTTAAGACGAGCGTATGAGGATGAGCCTAACAATAATGTGAATCGTTTTATATGTAGTTTACGAGACTACGAATGATCTTAAGTAAATTGCAGGAAAGGAAGTAAGTTGAAAAGTTGAGAAATAAGCGTCCAGGTATGTTCAGGCTATTCCCTTTCTTTCTAAATGCATGATTCTTTTCCTATGAACGCATACACCACTTCCATAATACCCTTATTTCCGAAAGTACTAGCGGTTCATGATTCTCAAAATCCTTATGATGCTAAAGACGAATGCTTTCTACAATGACCATGATGATGATTGTGATGATCCCATTTCTGGAGATTCCAAAGTTATGGTTTTAATGTCATTATGAGATTACTAAGATGGTTTCATGATTATTGATTATATTTGTTGATGTTGATCTTATCTTATGATTTTCTTCTTCAAGGTGAGATATATGCATGATGATAATTCCATAATGAAAATCGGAGGTTACCGACATTACGTCACTCCGATGTATTTGTAGCTTTCATGCATACTATTTACATTATGTATATGTAACATATTATATTTATGGATTGGGCCGTACGTTCCTCGGCACTAACATATGAAATATGGATCGGGCCGTACGTTCCTCGGCACTAACATATGAAATATGGATAGGGCTGTACGTTCCTCGGCACTAACATATGAAATATGGATCGGGCCGTACGTTCCTCGGCACTAACATATGAAAAATGGATCGTGCCATACGTTCTTCAAAGACTAACATATGATTTATAGATCGGGTTGCGCGTTCCCGCGCACTAACACCTATATATATATATATATATATATATATATATATATATATATATATATATATATGCATATATCCGTATATATGCATATATGCATATATCCGTATATATGCATATATGCATATATCCGTATATATATACATATATATGTGTATATATATATATACATATATATATATGTACATATATGCATATATATATGTACATATATATGTACATATATATGCATATATATGTACATATATATATATATATATATGTACATATATATGCATATATATATATATATATATATATATATATATATATACATATATATATATGTATATATATATATATACATATATATATGCATATATACGGATATATATATATGCATATGTCATATATATACGGATATATGCATATATATATATGCATATATGCATATGTCGTATATATGCATATATACGGATATATGCATATATACGGATATATACGGATATACGCATATATCCGTATATATGCATATATCCGTATATATATATATATATATATATATATATATATGTATGAAAATGATTTTATTTTAATTTTTTTTAGAAAGCTAGTATGCATGACCTCCGCCTTAAGAGGCATCCAGATGTACAGTTTATTTCTTTCTTATTCCATGTTATTTTTCATATCTATATTCTATTGTTATTCATGTCTTACATACTCAGTACATTTTTCATACTGACGTCACTTCTGGTGGACGTTGCGCTCATGTTCGTAGGTAGGCAGGGAGACGGATCAAATCCGTAGGTGTTTTATCAGCGGATTCTCAGGAGCACTCCACTTACTTCGGAGTTGCAGTCTATTTGGTATTTGTCCCTATGAGCAGTCGTTTTCTATGTAGAGGCTCCTGGAGCTGTGTGTACTGTTAGACATTTTATAGCTCCACCGGTTCATATCATTGTATAATATATTGGTAGCCTTGTCGGTTGGTGATGATGGGCATAATTGTTGATGATTTTATAGAGATGCACCGTTATGTTGTGGTTTATGTCCTTACAGGTTATGACAACCATGAGCTACTTTTGGGGTCCATCTAGAAATGGTTATGAGATGTATGCTTATAGGTACTCGGTAGGTTAGCTCCGAGTGCTCGTCATGGCCCTCTAGTTGGGTCGTCACAGATAATCCTAATTGAATCATAAGATTAAGGTGACACTTGGAGGGATTAAGAGTTGCTTGCAACCAAGTCCGGTACGGTGTCACCAATAGACAAGAGGGGGTAATTTAAATGATTAAGCTTGGAAAGGTCGGAGTTATGTCAACCCTGCCCAGTACCGCTTAATCATAATAATAAAAGGAATCAGAATTTAGATGGCTGAAAAAAGGGCATTAGTGAAAACTGCTTAAGTTAAAAAGAAGTGAATACATGGCATGTATATATAGGTTTTGATAAGACCTGATCCTATTAGATGTATCATGTATATGCAGCGGTACATCAGCGATATATGAGTATATACTAAGTCAAAAATGGGATAGAAATAACCATAAGCTTTCATGCTTAGTGTTTAATGATTTCTGATATGAACCCAAGTGTTCCAGCCCATAAGAATAAATATGAGAAGGCCCATTTCAGCCTTAAGCTAATATAAGACATAAGTCTGGACCTGGTTAGAAATTGTCAAGGCGTTTGCGTGATTGGGCTTGCCAGGCCCATTTCCTTGGTTTGTTTTGGCACTATCTCAATCTGGTATAACCGTATACGCATATACTTTGATGACACATGTATGCTTAGCGACGTACGATCAGTCAATCAAAGCCTGATAGTCTCGTTACTAGTCAGATGGTCAAAATCCTCTCCGTTCAGTTACTTCCTTAGGTCGTCTTCGAAATTCTTCCATTTCGACCGAATCCTGGACTATTCTGCCTCAGGCAAAATGAATTCTTCGTTCATTATAACCGATGGACTAATACAGTTTCCCTTTTGAGATTCTCTGATTGACTCATGGGGACCACCGAAAGTGTTTTCTTTTACAAAAAAAAAAACAAAAAACAAAAAAAAAAAAACTAAAGTCATGATCCCTTTTAGCCCACCCATGTGCTACGCTACTCATCCAACAAATGTCAAACATTCAAAAATTCCATCCGTAGTTCATTCAGACGCTACCAGTCTCCACTCACCCTCTCGTGGAGAATTAGTTTCGGGATGTGAACTACGCAGTCCTGATTCTTATTCCAGCAACATACGTAGGCAATCCTACATAAGGATACGGTCTTCCGCTATTTCAAACTAGGGACCCTCAGAGCGGATCTGGAGTATGTCTTTGAATCAGTCATGCTCTTTAAGTCTTCATTTATAAACATTTTGAATTAAGTATCCTAAGGACTGGAAACTGAGGCAACTTGTTCAAAATGTTCGACAACTTTGTTCAAACTCCAAAATGACCCACTCGAATAAACAACTCCTTTAAGTATGCTAAGGACTGGAAACTACGGCAACTTGTTCAAAATGTTCGATAACTTTGTTCAAAATGTTCGATAACTTTGTTCAAAATGTTCGATAACTTTGTTCAAACTCCAAAATGACCCACTCGAATAAACAACTCCTTTCACAAAATTTCAAGCAAATGAGGATGCGCCTTATGTGACATCCCTAAATCAGCTGTTTAGCCCTCGACTCTCTCAATACTTCTTCCGGGGTTTATATTCCCGTCATCACCAGTCTACCATGACACTTTCAATAGGATCAACACAAGTCAATCAATATCCCACTAAGGAAATTTTCTGCGAGCACAACAACAAGAAATTTATAAGGCAACGAGCCTCAATTCAACGTCAAGAACATAGCTAATATGCTAAAGAGGGATGGATACGTAACTCCCAACAAGCCGAAACCCGTGTCGACCCTGTTACACCTCGTACTTTCAGAGCATGAGCATTCCACTTACTTCACCATATTAATGGAGTATCGGAGATGTCCCATGAAGTTTTGGAAGGTACAAGCCATGGGAAGTAAGTAACAATGAAGTAAAGGATGAATTACGATCCCGTAAGTCATAACCGGGAAGGACAACCTTTGAACAAAAGGACATGACAATTATCAAGTATGATTAATGATAAATATCATGTATGGAGAGTTTCGGAAGATTCCGGGACCAAGCAAATTAAAGAAAATAAGTTTGTCAAAAATTTGGAAAAAGTTAGCAGAATTTTGGGTCAACTTTGGAGGGGTATATCTCCGGGTATATCAGGAGTTTTAGGGTGTTTCAAAAGCCTAAAATGAAGTTCATTGAGTCTAGTTTCCAACGTAATAAACTGTTCGTCAATACGACATCGGAGTAGGGATTTATGGGCGTTTTAAAACGGACAGTCAGAGGAATCTGAACTTGGGCGGAAAATCCGAAAAACTCACTTCAAAGCTCACTTATGTGGTGACCCAGCCCAATCCGAGTTTGGCACCTATAAAAGGGCCTCTACACTTCATTTTATTCATTTTTCTTCAACTCCACAACCCTCTAGAAATCTCCTAACATCTCCACACCTCTCTAGAATCTCCCACACTTCTCTCTCCATTATAAGAGTGTTCTTGAAGGTTCTCCACTATTCCAAAATATTCTATACCATCACAAAAGAGGATTAAACTCCAAAACCCCAAGTTAATTCATGGAGAAGGATTGTTCTTGTCTCTACTTAAGGTTGGGATGAATTTGGTCTTGGAAGAAGTTGCGTAGGGTGAAGTTCTTCTAGTATAAGGTATGTTCTCCATCCTATTTCTCATGATTAAGTTGCTTTGAAGGTTTAGCAAGTCCTATAAAAGAAGAGAATCATGGTAGAGAAGTTGCAAAGTATTAAAGTGAAGATGATGACTATGGAATGAATTTGAAGGGAGATTTTGGATTAATTTGAGATTAAATTGAATATAATTCTTTGATTATAGTATTGTGGATATTGTTATGGTTAGTTGAGAAATTGGGAAAAACATCATGTGCGATGTTTTATGGAGTATATTGGTGTTGATGATGATGTTGTTGATGTTGATGTTAGTATTGCTATTGTTGTTGTTTTGTTGGTATTGTGATTTCAGGCTAGGGATATAAACGGGGGAGATGCTGCCTGAATTTTGGCAGATTTTAAAGGAGTTTAGTTGAAGACTTAAGATAGGCATATGACGATAAGCCTAACAGTAGTATGATTTCTCTTGAATGTATATTTACGAGCTTGGGAGGATAAGCGTTAATCAGTAGGAGACCAAAAAGGTATGTTAAGGCTAGTCCCTTTCTTTCTAAAGGCATGATTCCTTTCTTATGAACGTATATATGTTTTCCATAACACTCTTATTCCCAAAAGCTAGAAGTTCATGATTCTTAGAGTTTCTTATGATGCTAAGGACAAGTATGTTCCATGATGATAACGATGATGATGAGTCCATTTCTAGAAATTTCAAAGCTTACGATTTTAATGTTATTATGAGATTATGGAGTTCACCTCATGAGTTCTTGATTTTATCCATTGTTGTTGATCTCACCTCAAAATATTGTTCCTTCGATATGAGATATAGCGATGATGATAATTCCATTTCTAATATTATCTAAGTTCAGCGTTCTTGGTACTCTCATGACACTATTGAACTCATCTTACGATAGTTGATCCTCTAAGGAAAGATGTAGTGATAATGATAATGAAGATGTAGTCATGTGTGACACCGAGTCTCGAAAGGGCCGGGTATGGGTACACTGTAACACCCCGTACCTTTAACCTAAGCTTTGACCATGATCCTAGACTTAGAAAACCCGATAAAGAATGTGGGAATTGGAAATTTACTCTTCAGTCGTAAGATGGTGGTTTACGCCCATGAACAGTGATCGTATTTCAGTATACGGCCCGTATTTCAAGTCGTAAACTGGTACCAAAGATTTCTGAACATTCTGGAATTTGGCATTTGGATGTTACATTGTTAAATACGGATCGTATTTCAAAATACGGCCTGTATTTCAAAACGTATTTGAAATTTGGAAAAACTTCCTTGATGAAAGTTGTAGAGCTTTGAAATACCTTTCCAACGGTATATTATGGGGGTCAAAGGGACATTTTTTCAAAGACTTATGGCCATTTTACTGAAGAGACACAGTGTAATCCATACGGAATACGGACCGTATTTCAAAATACGGCCAGTCTTTCAAAATACCGCCAGTATTTAACTGGGCGTAAAATTCAATTTTCTATAACAGTATATATTCGTCCATATCAGTTCAAATCATTATTTTTCATTCCTTCAAGCCCTAGAACGACCTCCTACCCTCTTCCATCATCAAGAACACCAAGGTAAGCCTACTCTAATTATTCCAAGTCAATTCTAATATATATCCTTGTAATCTAAACAAGAAATTATTATTCCTAAATTAGGGTTTTCAAGAAAACCCATCTCAAGGTTCAAGATTCAAGATGTTGGAAATCTTCTTCAAAGTTCAATTCTTTAATTCAAGTTTTGGAGCATTACCAGGTATGTAGAGTTATTATCTACGTGTCGGAACACCATTGTTTCTTCCCCACGCCTCATAATCCATAAATTATGATTCTCTACTAAAACTAGGGTTTCTATACCATGCTCATGATAACCCTAGGTTCATGCCCATGATTATATTATGCATGAATTGTTATAATTCCATCATTGAGTTTTTAATATTTCTTTGTGATTATTGAGAATCCATCCGTAATCCATGAAAACCCATATCTTGTATTCCATGGGTTCTTGCATGCATGTTTTTAAATAAAAATGCTTATTTCATGAATATCCTACATGTCTACAAGTTTTCATGCAATTATATTATATAACTATGTTCATGCCATGACTCAAGATACATTACATGCTAAATACAAGTTATTTCATGAAATCATGTTTACAAGTTATTTCATGAAACCATGTTTACAAGTTATTTCGTGAAATCATTATTACAAGACAAGTACAAGTTAATTCACGAAAATCATGGGCTTCTTAGCCAATTATATCATGTTCATGTTTTTGGGAGTTGCACGAATTACCGAGAAGGCTCAGATAGCCTGAAACTACGTAGCCACCGTAGGACAAGGATCGCTCCGCCCAGTTAGGACGATTCCTTAATTTCACACTTAATGGATCCATCAAGCACGTTACCACTTTATACCCTGGCAAGGTATGGGGGCTCTGCTGGTCCGGCGAGGTACCAGACTCTACGTACTCACGTGGTGATATCACATGGTCGGTTTATGAAATGCTCTCCCTACTTATCATGTTTTACTTATGTTATAAATATCTATGTACCCATGCTCATGCTCATGCTCATGTTCATGTCCAGGTTTTCAGTTTCAGTTCTTATCATGTTATTCCACATCCCATGTTATTTCTTTCAGTTGTTTCACATACCAGTACATTCAATGTGCTGATGTCCTCTTTTATTGCCCGGGGGCCTGCATTTCACGATACAGGTATTGATTTACAGGACGACGTATCTGCTCAGTAGGACAACATTCGTATCAGCTTATTGGTGAGCCCCATCTCATTCGGGGTTTAGTCAACTCTTTGTTTTCTGATTAGCTATGCATCTAAGGTATGCTGGGGGGCCTTGTCCCAACGAGTATGTTTTTCATGTTCAGACTTATGTTAGAGGTTTCATAGACTGGACAAGTCAGTTATGTCATGTCACACTTTCGGAGCCGTATAGCCATTTTGGCTCATTCATGTTATTTCCGCACTCATGTTTAAATAAGTATTTTATTAAGTATTATGACTTATTGCATTTTATAAAGGCTCATCATGCATTCACGTTGTATTCCGCTCATGTTATGCCTCATGATGATTCAGCAAGCCATGTGGTTCGCTCGGTCACATGCAGTAAGGCACCGAGTGCCATGTTACACCCAGGCCATGGTTCAGGGCGTGACATACACCGAGTCCTGAAAGGGGCCGAGTATGGATACTATCGAGCCTTACTATGGCCGGGTATGGATACATCGAGTCCCGAAAGGGCCGGGTACGGATACTATCGAGCCTTACTATGTCCGGGTACGGATATTACCGAACCTTACTATGGTCGGGTACGGATAATACCGAGTCTATATGGCCGGGTATGGTGTTGTATTGTATTGTATGGTATTGTATAGGTAGGCACGTGGATGTATGAAATGTTCTTCTACAGAAAGGGTAAGTAAGTATGACGAACGTCTTGAAAGGTATTATGAGATATAAACGGTTCTTGTATCTTACGCTATTCTTCCTGCTTTTATCATGTTACTATTCATGCCTTACATACTCAGTACACTATTCGTACTGACGACCTTTTGCTTGTGGTCGCTGCATTCATGCCCGCAGGGAAGCAGGGAGACGGATCTGATCCTTAGGAGCTCCATCAGTGAAATCTCATAGGCTCTCCAGTTGTTCGGGTCCGCATTTATTGGTACTACTCTTTTGTATACACATTTGGGTATGGCAGAGTCCTGCCCCGTCCTTATGGATTCATGTATTCTGTTTAAAGGCTCGTAGACAGATGTATGTAGCTAGATGTTCCTTAAACATCATTAGTTCTTATTGTTGTATAATATTTTGGTAGCCTTGTTGGCTTACACTTATGGGCATAGCTGTTGATGACTATATTAAGTATGATATTCACGAGCTGCCTATGTGGCCCACCTAGAAATGCTTATGGAATGTTAGACCAGAGGTGCTCGGTAGGCTAGTACCAGGTACCCGTTATGGCCCTCCAGTTGAGTCGTGACAGACCCCATCCATGCCAAGATGCATAGGATGATCGCCTTTCGAGGTCGCCATTTCACCAATTCACTCTTAAAGAGCACAAATGTCTAATGCAAACATAATTTAGCACTACGACGATTTCAATCCCCTTTCTTTCAGAGATCAAGGCGATAACGTTCAAAGCAGTGTGGAAGTTATGTCCATGTAAATCTTATTTATGGATGTGTCGCCGGCCACATTTATAACTAAGAGGTTGCAAGCCTCTTTTCCCTATGCTCGAGTGACAGACACCATTTGTCTCTAATATTTGGCTTAAGTCTTTGGGGTACATATGGGTAACTCAAATCCGCTCGAACCCATCACAACTCATGGCTTTCATAAATCATTCTGATTCGCAAACGCTATCCCAGTCTCACACATAATTTGGCACTTAGGCAAAACAGATTCATTTTTTGACCTCGCTACTTGAACTACGTAATGACCTGACTTCCCGAGGTGGGATAGATAGGCAGTCCTTATAGGACTCGATCACATTTTAGGAAAAAAACACTATTTCTCTGTTCGAACTATATTCGACCTGATTCCTGACATAACAGGATATGTAGGCGCTCTTCGAGCTTGGTCGTACCAATCAAGAAACCCTAGAAGCCCTAGGAAATCTCAGGGATGCAGAAGTCTGGGGAAGATCTCAGGGTACCAGAGTACGGGAAGCGGCGCAAGAGTCAGCCAATACCGAGGAGACCTCAAAAATTCCTTTCAAGGCAAACAACAAGAGAAGACGACCGACGTAGATCGCACACTAGGGCAGAATTTCTGAGGGGGCCTCAAAAATTCCTTCACAACATCTCGGCACAAGGCTCAGCCGACACGAACCCTCAACTAGGGCAGAATTTTTTAAAGAGGGTCTCAAAAATTCCAAATGAAGGTTCGACGCAAGAGATCATCGATGCAACTTAGATCGGGGCAACTTGCTATCCAATCAAATCTCTCGGATGTCTAAAATGCTTCTAGAAAACATCTCCCCTTTTCGTGAAATGCGAACGAAATAGGGACACACCTTACGTGACATCCCAAAATCAGCTCTTTTTGCCTCTAACATTCGAAACAATTCCTCAACACATAACGAGTTATGAAATGAAGATGGCAAATCAACATGATGTTGTCAAAAGCGCCCATCATGACGAAGATCATCACATCGAACGGTCATATCCAACTTTGTCTGTCATACTTACTAATTCCTGTATAAGGATTTTGCAGCTAAAGCCATCAAGCATCAGGTTTATTGATCAAATTGAAGAGACGCTCGATATGGTAGACGAAGTGGAAGTCAAGTCTTCAACAAAGATCAGAGATATCAAACAAAGCCTATCGCACAAGCCGAACGGCTACACTTTAAACTTCCTCCTCAATTATAATACTTCGTCATTCATATTCAATACTATAATGCCTTCTCTTTGACATTTTGCAGGAGTCTACATCAAGTCATTAATGACTTTTCTTGACCACAAGCTGGGAGGTCTTCCCTCCAATCTCCTCCAAGGCTTCCTTCTTCATGAACAAAGCTTGCAACTCTTGAAGTTCTCTTGCTTGAGTCCTAGTGAATGGCCTTGTGCTTGTTGGTTTCATATCATCCTCCCCTTCTTGGAGAAGATTCTTCCTCGAATCTAAAGGCATACCTACAACACAAAAGGAAAGATCACTCACATTGAAAACATTATGAACATTATACTCACTTAGCAAGTCGATCTTGTAGGCATTGTCATTGATCTTTTCAAGCACTTTGAATGGTCCATCTCCCTTGGACTCAATTTCCCTTTTCTCATTTGAGGGAACCTCTCTTTTTGGAAATGAACCCAAACCCAATCATTGGGTTGGAAGTCCACTTTTCTTCTCCCATGATTTTGTCTCTTGGCTACCTTAGTGTTGACCTTGTCAATTCTCTCCTTTCCCTTGCCATAGATTTTCATCATTTCGACCACCCTTTGTTTTGCATCTAAACTCACAACAACATCACTAGATAAAGTGGTTAAGGTTAAGGGAATCAAAGGATTAAAGCCATAACATACTTCAAATGGAGTCATGCCAATAGAGGAATGGAGGGACCGATTGTAAGCAAACTTAATCAAAGGTAAACGGTCCTCCCAACAAGTGGGATTTCCTCTAATCATACATCTAAGCATACTCCCTAGAGTCCTATTCACTACTTCGGTTTGACCATCCGTTTGAGGGTGGCAAGAAGTAAAGAACATGAGCTTGGTACCAAGTGTACCCCAAAGACCCTTCCAAAAATGACTAAGGAATTTGGAATCTCTATCACCAACAATAGTTCTGGGGACTCCATGCAACTTAAGAACATGATTTACAAACAAGGAAGCTACATGAGATGCATCATCACATTTATGACATGGTATAAAATGAGACATTTTTGAAAATCTATCAACCACCACAAATATGCTATCATGACCCCTTTTGGTTCTTGGAATTCCCAATATGAAATCCATAGAAATATCAATCCAAGGACCAATAGGAGTGGGAAGGGTAGTATACATACCTTGAGGCCGAGACTTTGATTTGGCTTGTTTTCACTCCAAGCATTGCCCACAAAGCTTCTCCACATCATGCCTCATCTTGGGCCAATAGAATTGTTCAAAGAGAATGTCAAGTGTTTTGGACACTCCAAAGTGTCCCATCATACCTCCACTATGGGCTTCCCTCACAAACAACTCTCTCCAAGAGCTCATAGGAACACAAACATTGCCATCTTTGAACAAGAACCCATCTGTCACGACCCAACCCATGGGTCATGCGAGCACCTACCATATGACAAAGCTAGTAGGCGAACCCTTACTAATAAAACCCGACACTTAAAAGCATGTGACAATCATCATTAAAAATAATAAAATTTAAAATAGACATTTATTACAGACTCATTTCAATATACATAAATCCGCAATAAAACCCCGGAATCTAGTCTAGACGGGTACAAGAGCTCCTAAAATATAAGAAGACAAAATAAATGACACAGCCTCCGTCGAGAGTGAGATAGGCAAAGCTGTATGAGAATATCCGATAGACCCATGCGTCGAAACTTCAGCTAAAACCCGCAACACATCTACACCCAAAAAGGGCGTAGCAAGAGTAGTATCAGTACACCACACGTACTGGTAAGCATCATAGGTCGACTAAGATTAGTTCACGCAATACAACACAAAGTTAATAAGATAAGCAGATAAGTCAATGAACCTCAAGATTCTAGATAAAAACCATTACCACACCGCCCCTTACCTCTTTAGTCTCGAAGCTCGCTTTTTTTATTCCCCAACCATAAGGTATTCTACTAAATCACAACCTGGTAACTCTCGCGTTCACATTCGTCGTATACTGTACTTTTACCCTTATTGTTTAAAGAGTTCACCTACTCACCTTACTACTGTGATATGGTGTATCTAGGGAAATAAATCACTATCTGACGGCCAATACTACATTTGCCTTGTGTAAACCCCCCCCCCCACCCGACTCTCAACAACACACACGGATTAAATGAACAATGTTAACGACAGTAACACACACATGTATAACAATGAATCATGAGATGCAGTGTAATGCAAATATGATGCAAGGCCCAACACAATGTACATACACGCTATCTGATGCCTTTGCTCAGTAGCCATGACCTGCAGGGGACCCGTGGTGTCTATATACCACTCATTCCGAAATACTCCTCGGACCCGAGCACAAACCTCCGCCCGGAACGAACCTCGGTCACGGATTTCAATTCGTATACATTTATGTAATTCAAGTACTCGATCCCACGGCCACAAGGCCGGATAACACAATGCAATACTCATGAACAAAGCACTTGCAATGCACGAGACTACATGACAAATCAATTATGATCCCAGCCCTTGATGGGCGTAATGTAAACCCTACTCCATATAATTCAATTAATACGACCTCCTAATTTCAAGGAAACAACCATATAAACGTTCAACAATAAGATATACACACGGAATTCACCTCTTTCTAGGGTTGCATCAAGTAAATACGAGGTATCTCCGTAGCGACAACATCACTTGCTACTAAACTAAATCATTATTATCATAGCCCTAATTATACCCTATTTTAATCACATTACAAGTCCATCCCTCCAAACTCCGTGTCCGAAGACCTAAGCATGCATTCTCCCGTCAACTCTAAGCGTATATACGATTAGCTAATTAAAGTCTAACTAAAGTAAACCGTAACCTACCTCTTTGGCGAACAGATATTTGATTCTCCATGAATTGCTCGTCTTTTTAGCCTCCATCCAAATCCATGAGCGAATACTATTCGTAGGGAATGGTGGAAAAGGGATTAGAAGGGTTTTCCTTTTCTTGGGGCCATGGTTTTTCTCTCATGAGGAACCTTAGGAGCAGCCCTTGAGAGTCTTCTGTTGAAAAAGGAGAGAAAAATAGACTAAGTACAAAAATTTGGCTACTGTTTCCGCATGGACCGCTGCGGCGGTAGCCAAACCGCTATGGCGGTCAGGTCCACTGACCGCTATAGCGGTCCGCTTTAATTTCTGGCCCGAAATTTCCAAACCCTTCCGAAATTGATTTTTCCCACTCTTAACTCTTAAAACATATCATGAAGCTTATTATTTACAAACCTTGACCTAAATTGGGCATGGTTTCGCGAAATATTAAATAACGACCGAACGGGTCGTTACACCATCAACAAGTTGTAACGGGTCAACCCTTTTCCCTTGAGTCAACTCCTCAAAAACTTCCTTTAAATCGGGATCTTGATAATAGAATCCCTTAAGGATTTCAAAGCCCATCATCCTAGACGTCATGGTATTTAGCAAAATATACCTTCTAGATAAAGCATCCGCCACCACATTTTCTTTACCCTTCTTGTAATGAATTACATAAGGGAAAGCTTCAATAAGTTCTACCCACTTTGCATGTCTCTTGTTGAGTTTGGATTGGCTCTTCAAATGTTTCAAGGATTCATGATCCGAACGAATCACAAACTCCTTGCACCACAAATAATGTTGCCAATGGGTCAATACCCTCACAAGTGCATATAACTCCTTGTCATAGGTAGAGTAGTTCAATGGCGCCCCTTTAAGCTTCTCACTTAAATAGGCCAATGGTTGCCTTCTTGCATCAAGACCCCACCTATGCCAACCCCGAAAGCTTCATACTCAACCTCAAAGGTTTTCTCAAAATTGGGTAATTGTAACAAAGGTGACGAACTCAACCTAGACTTCAATTCTTGGAACGCCTTTTCTTGTTCTTCTCCCCACACAAAAGGAACATCTTTTTTGACCAACTCGGTTAAGGGAGAGGCAATGTTACTAAACCCCTTCACAAAATGCCTATAGAAACTTGCCAACCCACGGAAACTCCTCATATCAATCGCACTTTTGGGAGTTGGCAAAGTTCTAACGGACTCCACCTTTTCTTCTGTTACACCTCGAAACTTCGGGTTGTCGTGAGGCGATTAGATTAACGCAAGTTAAGGTGTACTTGAAGTCTCTACAAGTAAGACAGGATACTTAATAATTCTAATTAAGATTCCAAAGACAATTGAGGCACAAGGGGACAAGTTCGTCGAAGAGAGTTAAGGTAGAAGCATGTTGGAAGGATTTCGCATCATTGAGTTAAGAATTTCTTAGCATCACCTTGAGAAAGAGATATATATCCCCTTGGATGGTTAATGATGTTTTATAAAAGTTCCAAAAAGGTTTAATAAGGATTGGAGGTCAAACGAATCAATGAAAGCACGATTTCGCGAAACCGAGTAAAATAGGGTAGTGTGCGCCCGCACATTGAGTGTGCTCAGCCGCACACTGTGCTCCAAATCTCCAAAATTGGAGAGCTCACTTTCCAGCACCTCCCCTAAGTGGAGGTGAGAGTGTGCAACCGCACTCTCAGTGTGCAAGGCCGCATACTCTCCGCCAACTTGATCGGGGGGCGAAAATGCCACCTTTTTAAATTCCAAACAACCCTAAACTCATTTCTAACTCTTCCCACTTATTTCTCCACCTCTCTAGACACTTCTAAGGAGTTCTTGAAGGTTCCATACCACTCCACACCCTTCCATAACCATCTAAAGAGAGAATCAAGTGTAGAGAGGACCATTAGCGTTTGTGAAAGTCAAGGTTTTCTTTGGAGTTGAAGTTGGGGTTTTCTCAAGTGAAGTATCTTCATCCAAAGACCATTACTACATAATCAAAGGTGAGTTTTACACTTATTTAATGTTATTAAGGATATTGAGTGGTTAAAAGACTTGGATTAGAGAAGAATGTAGAATATGAGCTCCAATATGGAAGTAATGGTCTTTTGAGTAGTAAGTTAATTTGAGTCGTGATTCTTAGTATGGATGAGTATAATATCGTTATGAATGATGCTAGTGACGTCCAGGAAGTATTATGTGAAGAGCGAATATAGTGTTGTATTATACTCATAGTTATGGATAGTTTGAAGTTGAATTTGAGAAGTGAACAATATTTAACTTGAGAAATCTATTGTTTATGATATTATGAGTGTCACTATTGATGTTTGGGAGTTGTTATATTATACGAAGAAAGTTGTCGAAACAAAGGAAATGCTGCCCAATTTTCGTTAGCCTTTTAGTCTCCTTAGCTTAGCCTTAAGCGTGTTTCTAGTGATCTAATGTAGTGCGAATTCTTTTGAATGTAGAGTTGTGAGCTTGGAAGGAGAACGCGTAGTCGTTAAAGAGACGTAAAGGTATGCAACGCTAATACCCTTCTTTCAAAGGCATGACTTCTATATTATGATTTCTTTCCCATATTTCCATGACCTTCTTACATCCCAAAAGATAAGAGTTAAAAATTCTTAAGAGCTTCTTATGAGATAGAGACGAGATGTGCTCCATGAGAATGATGCTTTCATGAGCTTGATAATCCTATCTTTATGATTTCATTGATGTTATTTCTTGTTGTTGCCTCACCTCATGATATTAATTCCTTCAAGGTGAGACATAGCGATGATGATTAATCCATAATAGAATTGGAGGTTCCCGACCTTACGTCACTCCGATAGAGTTACAGCTTTCACTTGAGCTCTCATGCATGCTTCATATTATGTATATGTAAGATTACACCGTGCCTATTTGGCCGGGCAGTCACCACTACGATGGGCGTAGTGGGCAGCTATGATAATGATTACACCGGGCCTATATGGCCGGGCAGACACCACTAGTGGGCGGCTTGAGATGTTTACCCCAGATGCGGAGGGCCCGGACGCGGGCTAATGATGATCACATCGTACCTATATGGTCGGGTAGTTTATATATATGTATGCATGATATGATGTTTTCTTGTTAGCATGCATGATTCCTCCTTAAGAGGCAATTACAGGTTATCTCTTCATCTCATATTCTCTTACCTATTTATTATGTTGATATGCATGCCTTACATACTCAGGACATTGTTCGTACTGACGTTCTTTCTTTTATGGACATTGTGTTCATGTCCACAGGTAGACAGAGAGACGGCACAGACGCTTAGGAGCTTACTCAGCAGATTTACAGGAGCACTCCACTACTCCGGAGTTGCCACTTCTTGGTATATTCCTTTGTGTACATATTTGGGGCATGGCGGGGTCCTGTCCCGTCCTTATGATTTTAGCATTTTAGTTAGAGACTCGTAGATACTTATGTGTGGGTTATAGATGCTATGTGACTTCTCCATTGTATATTATGTACATACACATGTTTTGGGAGATATTTGGAAACTGTTTCATGATAAGTCTTGTGTTGAGAACGATGTATGTCCAGGTTGGGTGTGATAGGTAGCATGATGAGTGGTGCTCGGTAGTCAGATCTGGGTACCCGTCATGGCCCACTAGTTGGGTCGTGACAAAAGTGGTATCAGAGCAGTTCCGTCCTAGGGTGTCTATGAGCCGTGTCCAGTAGAGTCTTGTTTATGGGTGTGAAGCGCGTGCCACACTTATAAATAAGAGGCTGCATGGCATTTAGGAACAATGACCGTCTTTCTTCTTCATAGATCGTGCGATAGAGCTATGTTACAAGATTTTCTTTTTCCCTAATTGTGCGTTATGATTTCAGCAATGCCGGTAAAGAGGAAAGCAACCACCGCCTAGAAGGGCAAGACTGCGACAGGAAGGCGGAATGAGCAAAAGTCCCCGGTAAATATAGAGGATGGTGAGTCCCATAATGAGGCTCCATCTCATACCTCTCACACTTCGCCTGTTTTAGCGGAGCATGAAGGGGCGTCAGCTCCAGCTTCAATGCCCCCAGTTCCTCCACCGGGTGCTTCGGGTCAGCAGATGACCGAGGCTATTCAGTTATTGACTCAGCTAGTTGTTGCTCAAGCTCAGCGGCAGAGTGCAGGTCCGGGTGACAAAGCCGCTAGTGCCAGAGCCCTTGATTTTATGAGTTTGAACCCGCCAGAATTTTTCGAGTCAAAGCCGGATGAAGACCCGCAGGGTTTTATAGACGAGATGTTGAGGACGCTGAGGATTATACATGCTTCAAATACAGAGTCAGTGGAGTTGGCATCCTATAGATTGCGGGATATAGCCGCTCTTTGGTATAATAATTGGATATCTTCGAAAAGGGAAAATGCACCTCCCCCAGTTTGGCAGGAGTTTGTAGACGCTTTTATTCGCCATTATTTGCCACCCGAAGTCCGTCGAGCTCGAGTTGATCGGTTTTTGAATTTAAAGTAAGGGAATATGAGTGCTCGGGAGTATAGTCTTTGTTTCAATTCATTAGCCGGTATGCTCAGACCATGGTGGCCAATATGGGAGACCGAGTACATCGGTTTGTGAGTGGCTTAGGGCCACATCTGATCAAAGATTGCTCGACAGCTTCACTACAGGCGGGGATGGACATCTCCCGTATTAGGCTCACGTTCAAAATCTAGAAGAGCGAAGACGTACACGCGGGGTGAGCATGATATTGATAGAGAGAGCATAGTAAGAGAGAGAGGCATTTACGGGTGCTAGTAGCGAGTATGAGGGGTTAGAGAAGATTATATTTCGGATATTCGAGCCGTTCCGCGACTAGTGCACCCCCTCGATTTGCGAAAGGGGAGATTTGATCGCCCAATTTATTCAGGACAGGGTCAGAGCTCGGGAGTTTCGGGTTCCCAGTTTGGAGGTGATCCCAGTTAGAGGAGACCACCATTACCACGATGCAGCCAATGTGGTAGATTACATTCGGGTGAGTGTTACCGAGGTTCAGATGCTTGCAATGCCTGTGGTCAGGTTGGGCATATGATGCGTGATTGTCCATCGATGGGTGGTAGAGTTGGGGCCCAGCCTACAGGATCAGTAGCCGGCTCTTCTTTGTCCGTGCGTCCTGTAGGGCAGACTCCCCAGACTTCAGCAGGCCATGGCAGGGGCAGAGGGGGAGCATCTAGTTCGAGTGGCCCTCAGCAGCCTCGTATTTATTCTTTAGTCGGACGACAGGATCTCGAGTCCTCCCCTGATGTGGTTACAGGTATACTATCCATATTCCCTCATGATGTCTATGTATTGATTGATCCGGGTTCTACCTTGTCGTATATCACTCTTTATATTGCTGGTCGTATTGGGGTGAAACCTGAGCTAATCAAACCTTTTGAAGTATCTACTCTTGTTGGCGACCCGATAATAGCTAGACAAGTGTATAGAATTTGTGTGATTGTGATATGTTATCGACACAATGTAGCTGACTTGATGAGCTGGAAATGTTAGATTTTGATGTGATTATGGGCATGGATTGGTTGGCCTCTTGTTATGCTAATATGGATTGCAGAACAAAGATGGTTCGATTCCGATTCCCAGGAGAACCAGTGCTTGAATGGAAAGGTAACACAGTGTCTCCAAGTGGTAGGTTTATTTCCTACCTCAAAGCGAGAAAGATGATTGCAAAAGGCTATATTTATCATCCAGTTCGGGTTCATGACACCGAAGCAAAGCCACCAACTATTCAATCCGTTCCGGTAGTAAATGAGTTTTCGGGTGTATTTTCAGATTAACTTCCAGGTCTTCCACCGTAACGGGAGATTGATTTTACTATTATGTGTTGCCGGACACCGAGCCCATGTTATATCCCGCATTTTTGTGCAATTGGATAATTCAAGACAGTTGCGGGAGGGCAGCAAGCAAGGCCATATCCTTATTTTGTTAAGCATATGAAAGGCTTATGAAGAATTTAGAAGCGGAAATATTAAGAAAGGCTAGGGGCGAAAAGGTAAATTTGCCATATGACCTATAGAAATAAGGAGGAACGTCGGGGGTAAATTTGGAAATTGGAGAATAATTTTTCATGAATTGTAAGACACAAAAAAAAATAAGTGGGCTTGGTGTTGGGGCCATGTTTGGCCGTCCACCACATGGTGGGCTTAAGCCCACAAATTATTTTAATTAGCTACTTAAAAGATGACTAAGTCATCTTACTTAGTTAATTCTCTAGAAATTTCAAGAAGAGAAAGAACAACAAAGAGGAGGAGAAACATAAGAGGCCATTCGGCCACCTTCAAACCAACAAGAACCTTGAGGAAAAATTTACCAAAAATCATTTTCTTCTAGCCAAACAATCCTTTGAAGGGTGCTTAGTAAAGTGAAGTGGTTATTGGAGCAAGAACAACATATGTTCATACAAGTTGCAAATTCTAGTCAAGTGAATAATTAAGGAAAAAGGTAAAATTCATTCTCTTTTTATATGTTATGGATGTTGTGCATGTTGTAGTGTATAAAAGGAGTGAAATTCATGAAGAATATGGCATGAGAGGTGGTGGCCGTATGTGTTGTGCATGTGTGTGATGGTGTGGCCGTGTGTTGGTGGTGTACTATGGAAGAGAGTGAGTCAATTTTATTTAGTGTTTTGATTATGGTTGTTGTGTATTTTATGTTGATAATGAAGCTTAATGATTTTCATGAAATTGTAGTAGTTGGAGGTCGGTGGTGGAAGTTTATGTAAAGAAAATATAATGTTCTTATATGCATGATAGATAATGAGACTAGTATGATATTGTTGATATATGAATTATTAGGTTGTTATTGTTTTATTGAAGTTGGAAAGTCTTGAAGAAAGTAGTAGGTTCATTGAGTTGTTATAATGTAACTTGGATTGAATATGGAAATTGTTAGTATGGTTGTTGATATTATGTTGTTAGTTTGGCCGGTGGAATTCCCGGATTGTTGTTGATTGAATTGGCCAAGTTGAACTTGATGGAATGGAGTATTTACAGGGGAGGTAACGCCGAAATTTCGGTAGCCAAGTATTATTTTAAGAATTCAATTTAAAGGCACTAATCATGCTTGGTAAATATGACCAATTTGTAGATTCGGCGGATTTGCGACTTGAATTTGGAGTGGTACAAGGAGCGAAAAGAGGTATGTAAGGCTTTACCTTCCTTTCTTGGCATGTCCTAGACGTAGTAGGGTTGGACACGGGCCTCGGGGACCATCCCTTATCCTCGAAATCAAGACTGAAATTGTTTACTATTCATTCAATAGAATTGAACTTAAATGGTGCAAAATGTTGGAAAAGCTTACTAAACCTCTAGAACTTGCATAAATAAGACCCGATTACCCTAGAACTCTCATAAGTAATGCCATGAAGTGTACTATACGCAAATCGAGTACGCCGCCTCATTAGACCCGAGGTGGGCCCATTGGTCCCGGTGTCTTTCCTTCATTGTTCCGCTTATTAAACGGTAAGTGTTGTGACCATTTAATGAGAATATTCTAAGATGATAGTAATGAAGATAATAAAGAAGAGAATATGTTGAAGACGAGTATAATAAGAATGATTCCACGACTAAGAGCTCCGGTTAGAATTCAACATGAGTATGGAAGTGTTCAACAAGCTCTTGACTTCAATTTTATTTTAATATGACTCTATTTTCAAAGACCCTAAAGAGTAGCAACAAATGGTAAGGCCTATGACCTTATCCCATGTTTTCTCTTAATGTCATTTTTCCTTGATAGTCTCACCTTATGAGATTAGTTCCTTCAAGGTAAGGGTGATCCCCGATTATTCCATAACGTAATCGGAGGTTATCGACCTTACGTCACTCCGATAAAGTTGTAGCTTTTCTTGGGCTCTCATGCATGCTTTATATTTACATGTGATATTTTTATGATACCGTGCGTCCAACGGTGATATGACACCACCGCGGTGGGCGGATTATACCCCCGACGCGGGAGGCCGGACGCGAGCTCATTACACCGTACCTATGGGCGGGGCCGATTTATTCAAATATATTTACGCAGCTTTTTTTTTTAAGTTAGAATGCATGGCTGATTCCGCCCCAAGCGGGCACGGATAATAAGATCACCCCTTTATTTCATGATTTACTTAAAAAAAATGCTCACCGTACTCTATATGGTCGGGCAGCCTTTTAATCCGCCGTACCTAAAATGGTCGGGAAGCACGATACACCGCATAGAATACGGGTCGGTGATACACCGTACCTCCTCGGACGGGCATGGTTCTTTGCAATAATCCTCCTATGGTAAAGTTTACTTACATAATATTCCCCGAGTGGGCAAACGAGAGACACTAAGTTATATGTTGTGCCATTTTCCCGTATTGTGTTTATTTTATGTCCTCTACGCTTTACCCCGTGATATTACTTATGCCTTACATACTCGGTACATTACTCGTGACTTCGCGTCATTCTTGCGGACGCTGCGTTTCATGCCGCGCAAAAAGGTGGACGGACTTGATTCTAGAGCTATCCAATGTATATATCTATATATGAAGTGCTCGCGATTGTTAGGAGCTGGGTCTAGTGGTACTACTTTTTGTGTACATATGCGGGTACGGCAAAGATCCGGCCCTTCTCGGTACTTTATGTATTTTGTTTAGAGGCTCGTACGAATATGTTCGTGTCAGTGCCTCTTGTATAATATTATATCCCCGTCGATGTATATCAAGTCGGTAAAGTTTATTAATACATGTTCTTAATAGTGTTGAAAGTGGTAATGCTAGGTAAACAAGTAGCAATATATTATATGTGGCCCACTAGTAGCAAGAGAATGATAAGAGATAAGGGTGCTCGGTACAAGTATCGGAACCGTCGCGCCCCTAGTTGGGTCGTGACCCCATGTATCTATTCCTCGCTTATAGAATGGCTCTATGGGAATTGAAAGAGATAAAGGCACGGCGAAGGATTTGCTCGAAGGATTTATTCCCGTTCATCACCATGGGGAGCGCCTGTCTTGTTTGTAAGAAAGAAAGATGGCTCCTTACAAATGTGTATTGACTATAGACAGTTGAACAATGTGACAATAAAGAACAAATATCCACTTTCGAGAATCGATGACTTGTTTGATCAATTGCAGGGTGTTAAGTGGTTTTCAAAGATTGATTTGAGATCGAGATATCATTAAGTGAGAGTTAGAGAAAAGATATTCCGAAGACGTCTTTCAGAACCAGATATGGTCATTACGAATTTCAGGTTATGTCGTTTGGCTTGACTAACGCTCTGGCAGTGTTTATGAATTTGATGAATAATGTGTTCAGGCCTTTCCTAGACCTATTTGTGATCGTGTTCATCGATGACATTCTGGTATACTCTCAGTTAGAAGCAGAGCATGCGGATCATTTGCGTATTGTCCTTGGAATTCTTCTGACTCGTGAATTGTATGCCAAGTTTTCAAAATGTGAGTTCTGGTTGAATTCCGTGACTTTTCTGGGCCATATTATCTCAGTTGACGGTGTTCGAGTTGATATGCAAAAGATTGAGGCTGTGAAGACTTGGCCAAGGCCTACAACACCTACCGAAGTTCGTAGCTTTTTGGGATTAGCAGGCTATTATAGAAGATTTGTGGAAGGATTTTCTTCTATTTCTGCACCATTGACGAAGCTAACTCAGAAATCTATGAAATTTCAATGGACCGATGCTTGTGAGCGTAGCTTCCAGGGATTGAAAGATAGATTGACTTCAGCCCCAGTCCTGACGCTTCCGGAAGGATCAGAAGGTTATGTTGCGTATTCTGATACCTCAGGTGTCGGATTGGGCTGTGTGTTGATGCAGCACGGGAAGGTTATAGCCTATGCTTCCAGACAGTTGAGGAAACATGAAAAGAGCTATCCGACCCATGACCTCGAATTAGCTGTGATTATTCATGCACTAAAGATATGGAGACACTACCTGTACGGTGTTAATATTGATATCTATACAGATCACAAGAGTCTTCGATATATTCTCAAGCAAAAGGAGTTGAATCTTCGGTAGAGGCAATGGTTGGAGTTATTGAAAGACTATGATGTGAATATACTATATCATCCGGGAAAAGCAAACGTTGTGGCCGATGCTCTTAACCGCAAATCCATGGGCATTTTATGTGATGTTCAACCGGAGAAGAAAGAATTAGTCCGTGAGCTCCATCAGCTAGCTAGCCTAGGAGTTCGCTTAATGGACTCGGGCAATGCAGGAGTTGTTGTTCATAATCCATCTGTTTCATTCCTGGATATAGAAGTGAAAAGGTGCCAATATGAGGATCCCATGTTAAGTCGCTACAGAGATACACTCCCCCAAAAGGAAAAGTCACCATGTGAGATTTCTGCGGATGGGATTCTTAGGTATCGAGGCAGGCTATGTGTTCCGAATGTTGCGAGATTACGCCAACAGATTCTGGAAGAAGCTCATTACTCCCGTTATTCTGTTCACCCAGGATGAACCATGACCTCAAATCAATGTATTAGTGGAACGGGATGAAGAGAGATATAGCAGAGTGTGTAGCTCAATGCCCAAATTATCAACAAGTGAAAATTGAACATCAAAAGCCAGGAGGATTGTTACACGCTATGGAAATTCGCTTACCTCATTCTCGGCGTAAGTATGACTCCATATGGGTAATTGTTGATAGACTTACGAAATCAGCTCATTTTCTTCCGGTCAAAACTACATACTCAGCAGAAGATTATGCAAGATTATATCTTAAGGAGATAGTGCGACTTCATGGTGTTCCAGTATCCATAATCACAGATAGAGGGGCACAATTTACTGCCAAGTTCTGGAAGTCCTTTTAAGAAGGTTTGGGAACTCAAGTGAGACTCAGCACAGCATTTCATCCACAGACCGATAGACAAGCTGAACGCACTATTCAGACCTTGGAAGATATGTTGCAGGCATGTGCATTGGATTTCGGAAGCAATTGGGACGATTATTTGCCACTTATTGAATTTGCCTATAACAACAGTTACCATTCCAGCATCCAGATGGCTCCGTATGAAGCTCTGTATGGAAGGAAGTGTAGATCGCCAATTGGATGGTTTGAAGTCGGAGAGACACCATTAATATGTCCAAAGTTGATTCAGCAAGCGGTGGAAAAGATCAAGCTTATCAGAGACCGATTGTTGACAGCCCAAAGTCGCCAAAAATCTTATGCGGACAATCGTCGACGAAACTTGGAATTCCAAGTTAATGATTGGGTATTCCTGAAAGTGTCGCCAATGAAAGGTGTAATGAGATTCGGCAAGAAGGGCAAACTTAGTCCCCGGTATATTGGACCTTATAAAATTGTGCGCAAGGAGGGCCAAGTGGCTTATGAGCTGGACTTACCTTCGGAACTTGAATCAGTCCATCCAGTTTTTCATGTGTCAATGCTCCGCAAATGTGTTGGAGATCGCTCCAGAATCATGCCAGTAGATGATGTATAGATTACTGAGAAGTTGGCTTATGAAGAAGTACCCATTGCTATACTAGATAGGCAAGTGCGGAAACTCAGGAACAAGGAGGTAGCCTCAGTTAAAGTCTTTTGGAGAAACAATAACTAAGAGAAAATGACTTGGGAAGCAGAAGAAGATATGAAGTCCAGATATCGACAATTGTTTCTACCACCAGAAGAGATTCAAGATGAAACGCCATTGTCTTAAGATATGTGATACTTTTTTTTGATAATTTTGGTCACGTGTGGCCACATTTTCTTATTACTGTTGTGGTAGCCCTGTGAGGCGATGTTAATTTGTGATGTTGTTTCAGGATGGTAGTGCCACATTATAGGGGAAACTCTGGCGAAATTTTTGTAAAATCCCTAGAACTTAACATTCGAGGACATATGTTCTTAAGGGGGGGGGGGGAATGTTACACCTCGAAACTTCGGGTTGTCGTGAGGCGATTAGATTAACGCAAGTTAAGGTGTACTTGAAGTCCCTAAAAGTAAGACAGGATACTTAATAATTCTAATTAAGATTCCAAAGACATTTGAGGCACAAGGGGACAAGTTCGTCGAAGAGAGTTAAGGTAGAAGCATGTTGGGAGGATTTCGCATCATTGAGTTAAGCATTGTTTAGAATCACCTTGAGGAAGAGATATAGATCCCCTTGGATGGTTAATGAAGTTTTATATAAGTGCCAAGAAGGTTTCATAAGGATTGGAGGTCAAACGAATCAAAGAAAGCACGATTTCGCAAAATCGGGAAAAATAGAGCAGTGTGCGCCCGCACACTGTGCGCCAACTCTCCAAAATTGGAGAGCTCACTTCCCAGAACCTCCCCTAAGTGGAGGGGAGAGTGTGCGACCGCACACTCAGTGTGCAAGGCCGCATACTCTCCGCCAACTTGAATGGGGGACGAAAATGCCACCTTTTTAAATTCCAAATGACCCTAAACTCATTTCTAACTCTTCCCACTTATTTCTCCACCTATCTAGACACTTCTAAGGAGTTACTGAAGGTTCCATACAACTCCACACCCTTCTATAACCATCTAAAGAGAGAATCAAGTGTAGAGAAGACCATTAGAGTTTGTGGAAGTCAAGGTTTTCTTTGGAGTTGAAGTTGGGGTTTTCTCAAGTGGAGTATCTTCATCCAAAGACCATTCCTACATAATCAAAGATGAGTTTTACACTTATTTCATGTTATTAAGGATATTGAGTGGTTGAAAGACTTGGATTAGAGAAGAATGTAGAATATGGGCTCCAATATGGAAGTAATGGTATTTTGAGTAGTAAATTAATTTGAGTCGTGATTCTTAGTATGAGATGAGTATAATATCGTTATGAATGATGCTAGTGACGTCCAGGAAGTATTATGTGAAGAGCGAATATAGTGTTGTATAATACTCATAGTTATGGATGGTTTGAAGTTGAATTTGAGAAGCGAACAATATTTAACTTGAGAAATCTATTGTTTATGATATTATAAGTGTCGCTATTGATGTTTGGGAGTTGTTATATTATACGGAGAAAGTTGTCGAAACAAAGGAAATGCTGCCCAATTTTCGTTAGCCTTTTAGTCTCCTTAGCTTAGCCTTAAGCGTGTTTCTAGTGATCTAATGTAGTGCGAATTCTTTTGAATGTAGAGTTGTGAGCTTGGAAGGAGAACGCGTAGTTGTTAAAGAGACGTAAAGGTATGCAAGGCTAGTACCCTTCTTTCAAAGGCATGACTTCTATATTATGTTTTCTTTCCTATATTTCCATGACCTTCTTACATCCCAAAAGATGAGAGTTAAAAAATTCTTAAGAGCTTTATGAGATGGACAGAGATGAGATGTCCTCCATGATAATGATGATGATAATGATGCTTTCATGAGCTTGATAATCCTATCTTTATGATTTCATTGATGTTATTTCTTGTTGTTGCCTCACCTCATGATATTAATTCCTTGAGGTGAGACATAGCGATGATGATTAATCCATAATGGAATTGGAGGTTCCCGACCACGTCGGCTCGATAGAGTTACGGTTTCACTTGAGCTCTCGTCGTGCTTCGTATTATGTATATGTAAGATTACACCGCGCCTATTTGGTGGGCGGTCACCGCTACGATGGGCGTAGTGGGCGTCTATGATAATGATTACACCGGGCCTATATGGCCGGGCAGACACCACTAGTGGGCGGCTTGAGATGTTTACCCCGGACACGGGAGGTCCGGACGCGGGATAATGATGATCACACCGTACCTATATGGTCGGGCAATTTATATATATGTATACATGATATGATGTTTTCTTGTTAGCATGCATGATTCGCACCTAAGAGGCAATCGATTCTGGGTTATCTCTTCGTCTCGTATTCTCTTTTTATTTATTATGTTGATATGCATGCGCTTACATACTCGGTACATTGTTCGTGCGCGTCCTTTCTTTTATGGACGTTGTGTTCATGCCCGCGAGAGAGACGGTGCGGACGCTGAGAGCTTACTCGGCGGATTTACGGGGAGCACTCCACTACTCACGGGTGCCGGCTTCTTGGTATATTCCTTTGTGTACATATTTGGGGCTTGGCAGGGTCCTGTCCCGTCTTTACGATTTCGGCATTTCAGTTAGAGGCTCGTAGATACTTATGTGTGGGTTGTAGATGCTATGTGACTTCTCCATTGGATATTATGTACATACACATGTTTTGGGAGATATTTGAAGATTGTTTCATGATAAGTCTTATGTTGATAACGATGTATGTCTATGTTGGGTGTGATAGGTAGCATGATGAGCGGTGCTCGGTAGTCAGCTCCGGGTACCCGTCATAGCCCACTAGTTGGGTCGTGACATCTTCATCAACTTCTACACCATTCACACTCACAACAAAGCCCAAGAATACCACTCTATCAACCCCAAACACACATATCTTGAGATTAGCAAACAATCTCTCACACCACAAAACATAAAAAACTTGCCTCAAATGGCTCACTTGTTCTTCCATTGATTTTCTATACACAAGAATATCATCAAAATAGACAACAACAAATTTATTGATAAATGGCTTCAATACATGGTTCATTAAACGCATAAAGGTGCTAGGTGCATTGGTGAGGTCGAATGGTATAACAAGCCACTCATATAGACCAAACTTGGTCTTGAAGGCCATTTTCCACTCATCATCGGGATTCATACGAATTTGGTGATAGCCACTTCTAAGGTCAATTTTAGAAAACACACTTGAGCCACAAAGCTCATCCAACATGTCATCAAGTCTAGGGATAGGATGGCGATACTTTACCGTGATTTTGTTGACGGCTTGACAATCAATGAACATCCTCCAAGTTCCATCCTTCTTTGGAACAAGAATCACTGGCACGGCACATGGACTAAGGCTTTCCTTCACTAGACCCTTTTCTAGAAGCTCTTCAACTTGTTTTTGTAATTCTTTTGTTTCCTCCGGATTGCTCCTATATGCCTATTTGTTGGGAATTTGTGATCCCGGCACAAAGTCAATTTGATGTTCAAATAACTCTCAATGGAGGTAATCCTTTTGGCATTTCTTCCGAAAGAGCTCATCATATTCCTGCAAAAGAGAAGTCACAATACTAGGCAAAGTGCTAGTATCTTGGTTAGCATGCAAAAGTAGATCTTTGTTAACTAGGCACACCATGAAGTGCCTCTCATCAACTCCTTTCAAGCAATTGCTTGGCCTAGCCAACATGCATCTCTTGGGTCCATCTTGAGATGATCCTTCTCCACCAATAACCACCAAGGTTCCCTTATCACGCTTATCCATTTCCTCCACTTGAACCCTTTCTCGGAGTTCCTTCATGATTCTATAATCTTCGCTCACTTGATAGTGTGTCAATGGAGCAAGAACAAAGTTTCGTTCTCCAAGTACAAATGAATACTTGTTGGACTTCCATTATGTTGCGCGTCCCTATCAAATTGCCAAGGCCTACCAAGAAATATGTGACAAACTTGCATCTGTACCACATCACATAAGAGTTCATCTTGATACCTCCCTATGATAAATTTAATAACGGCTTGCTTGGTCACCTTCATCTCACTACACTCATTGAACCATTGGAGTTTGTAGGGACTAGGATGTTTTCTTGTGGGAAATGTCATGTTGTCTACCAAAAATTGGCTTACCCCGTTCGTGCAACTCCCCCCATAAATTATCAATGACCAAACCTTGTCCACCACCTTACATCTGGCATGGAATAAGTTCTCCCTTTGGTCACTCTCCTCCCTAGCTATTGCCCACATGGCTCATCTAGCTACAATAGCTAAGTTTAGCTTCTCCTCCATTCGCTCCTCCACATCACTCTCGGATTCACCCTCATTCTCACTCTTTCCTCCCTCATTGTCATTACCAACCCTGCCCTTATCTTCCTCATCAGTTCGGTACCCATCTCTCAAGATCATAGTTGTCCTCCTATTGGGACAATCACTCGCAATGTTCCCTCTACCTTGGCATTTGAAACATTAAATGGTAGAAAGACGAGGGAAGTTAAGTTTAGCATTGTTACCTCCTTTGGCTCGGTCTTCTCTTCTAGCTTTGTAGTCAAACTTGGCTTAAGGAGTGGAAGTAGTGATCTTGGGCTTCTCCCAAGTGGACGCCTTCCACTTCTCTTTCCTTTTGTTCCAAGTTCAAGATGGAGTGCTCTTGTGTAACGACCCTTCCGGTCGTTATGGGTAGGGGTGTTCAAATGAGACAGAAAAACTGATCCGAACCGGTAAACCGAGTCAAACCGATTTAATGAACCGAAAATCGGCTCGGTTTGGTTTGATTTGGTTTTAAATTTTAAAAAATCGATTAACATTTGGTTTGGTTTGGTGTTACACCTAAAAAAAAACCGAATCAAACCGAACCAAACCTATATATATATATTAAAAAAAATTATCTATCTTCTTTATAATTTTGGTTCATTTCAAGTCCAATACTAATTCAAATAATTAGAAAGTAAGTCTAGCCCATTTTCTTGTGTGGTATTCTTATTCTGTTTCCCCCACATTCTTAGGGGAATGAAGCTAAGATTTTTTTTTTTTTTTTTTTTTTTTTGAAACTGGTAATTATTTTTTCCTTTTTCTTTTTACAAAGAGATGATGAGACAAATTTGTGTAGTATTTGCTTACATTTTCGGTTATGTCTCTGCTGCTAGGAGAGGGAATAAAAACAAAATCTTTGTTCGTAACTTGAAGTCCTTAAACAAACGAAGAAGTCCTTAAACAAAAATGATAGGGAATGAATGTTTTAGCACTGACGTGAATGTGATACTGCTTTCGCCATAGTTGTTGTATCTCATTTTCATTTTTCTCACCTTACTTGTATCAATTTCTTTGCATTATAAAATACTTCCTTAAAAACCACAAAATCCGAACCAACCCGATAAAACCGACAAAACCGAAACCGATTGAATTTCTACTATAATGGTTTGGTTTGGTTTGAATATAAAAAAAAAACCCGATTTAATTGGTTTGGTTTGGTTTTAATCAAAAACCGAGTCAAACCGGACCATGATCGCCCCTAGTTATGGGAAATGTAGGATCACCCCACCAAATAGAACCTTTCCAAAGGTAGAATGAGCTAATAGAAATTCAACTATGTAAGCTTAGAGCTGGAACTTGACTTGTTTGTGAGGGTTGTTTAATTTTGATTGAGTCCGTCGGGGGGGGGGGGGGTGACGTAGGAGATTAGAACTCCGTTGGGAATTCCGAGGCCATGGGTGAATTCGTAGGATGTTTTTATGTCTCTGTGCATGTTTTGTTTGTGTTTTTAAGGCCTCGAAAGAAATGTTGAGTGAAAGGGTGAAAAACTGGGTAAAGTCGAGCTCACTGCCCAAATGGCACTGTTGTGGCGGTGGGATTACCACTACGGCGGTACCGCGGTAGCGGTGGGTTCATCGCTGCTAGTGGTCACCCACTTTCTATGTGGTTCTTTGTGGCAGGCGATGGTCCGCTACGGCAATGCCGCCATAGCGGTGGATGGACCGCCATAGCGGTGGGCGGAACTCTCTTGGTCCGCAATAGTGGTACCGCTGTAGCGGTCGACGGAAACCAATAACCCGATTTTAAAAGACTTAGTCTCACATTCTTTATTCACAAAACACCAACACAATTCCCCACAAGAACCTATGGTGACATTCCAAGCTAGGGCAAGAATACTCTTGAGACGTAAGTCTCAATCATCCCCTTCAATCATTTCGTATCATCTTCATGATTATCATCCTCTTTATGGGTTTGCAATGGTGGAATTTGTAATAGTAACCCTAGAATTAATAAACCTTCTAAACTTGTTGGGTTATGGTGATTATCACTTATTTATCATCTAATGGCTTGAGTTAACTCCTCTTAGTCATAAATTGCACCCTTAGATCCATGAACTAAGTAAATTGAGACCTAGGTTTCTATAAAAATGGTAGCTTGACCATGAAAGTTGTTTGTAGTTGGAATGTTGATGTAATATTGTTATAATTGGATGATTAGTGATTACTAAGGCCTTTGTTAGGTTGCTTTACACCTAGAAAATCATTCACCCATTGGAATGGGGCAAAGGGAAAGGTATTCTTGAATTGGTAATTGTGGCTAGAGTATTTGTGAGTCGTTGAGCCTTCTATTTCTAGACTTTGAGCTTTCCGAGGTTTTGAGGAAGGGAAAATCTGTAGAGGACTGATTTGCGTTGTTCCAGCTCTACGTTTGAGGTAGGTTACGGTCTACTTGAGTTAGACTTTGATTAGTTGATTGTATGTGTTGTGAATTCTATAAGAGAAAGCATGTTTAGTCTTCATGCATGATATTGTGTGTTAGAACTCCTATATGTGATTGATTGAGTGACTGTGTAGGCTTCGTGCCCCTGTTCATGTGTGTCTGAATCTACAGTTGATATTGTTATGATGAGAAGTTAATATGACCTTCTCGATGGAATTGTGATATGAAATAATAATTTAAGCATTGATAATTAGAAGGTAAGAAAGACGGCCATGTAAAGAGATATGGAAAGGCAAAAATTTGACCTAGATTATGGGCTCGTGGTCCGAGGTTCGTTCCGAAAAGGATAGATACATTGATATGGCCCGCGTTCGAGGTTCGTTTCGGAGCGGAGATTGTGATACAGAGACTGCTACCCGTCCTTACATCTAGCGCTGAGGACGTTGCTGACAGATTTAGGGTGAGCTTCTATCCATGTCAGGCCACCCGAAGATCTTCCTGTTATGATGTCTATTTCCTATTCTGGACATTATAGTTATTTGTTAGACAGATTTCATTCCTTAGACCTGTTTTGGATTAGAGTCCTTGTACGATGACTTTCGGATTTTGGGGATTTTGTAATAGATAGAACTTCCGCATTTACTTCAGTATTTCTAGGGCATGACTTATTTGATCTTCTTATGTTTGAATGAGTAATAACTGATTAATTTGGTTAATTTAAAAATGGACTTGTGTGTTGATTCTCCCACTAGGAGTTAGTATGGGTGTTAGTCATGGTGGGTTGGGTCGTGACATCTTGGCTTTGTAAGCCTTTTTGTCTTTCAAATCCGCTTCAACCTTGGAAGCTTCATGAAAAGCTTCCTCTAAGCTATTATAAGCTTGTAGCCTTATGGGTTTGGAAATCTCCCGATTTAAGTTGGCTACAAATCTTATGAGAGGTTAATTCAAGTGCTCCTCAATCTTGGACTTCATCCTCAAGTTTTCGAATTCATCAAAATATTCCTCAACGCTCTTGGAGCCTTGCTTCAACATGTATACCTTCTTGAGCACTTCTTGATAGTAAGTAGGAGGTATATACCTCGCTTCTATGAGCTCAATCAACTCATCCCAAGTAGGAATGTCGAAAATTTGACGTTGAGCTCTATCTCGCTTCTTGGATTCCCACCAAGTGGATGCATATCCCTCAAATTGGGTGAGGGCGTACCTTGCCTTCAAAGCTTCCGACACATTGTTGGTGAGGAATATCCTCTCACTTCGCAACTTCCATTCAAGGAACTCTTCCAGGTCACTACTTCCTTTGAATCTATGAAGTGTGACCTTGATGGTATTCAAGTTTCGCACATTGTCCCCACGTGCTTCATTTCCTTTCCATCTCCCACGGTCATCATGACCTTGGAACCTCGCTTCATGGCCTTGGAACCTTGCAAAACCTCCTTGCCTTCCTCTACCCCAGTTGTTCATCTCCCTACACCTTCCTCCTTGCCTTGGTTCATCCCACCACCTCTCTTGGGCAACTTCCTCCGCTTCTTCATCATAAAAAGGGTTTTGGAATTAGGTTTGGAATTGGTCTTGGGGTGGTTGTGGGGGAACATGTGGAACATTTTGTGGGGTTCTTTGGGGTGCGGGTTCACTTTGGGATATTCGGCCTCCCATACACAAACCAGATATGTACACACACATAAACACGCGCTATGAACTTACCTGTGACCTCGAAATTCCCAACGGAGGTCTAATTTACCAAGTCAACCCCCAAACAGAGAAAATCAAGTACCCAAAAGGCAACCAAACGCCTCGAGAACCGAACCATCCAGCCCACCAAGTCATAATCAACCCTCCGGACCTCACGGAATTGACGAAAATCCAAAGAAAGTCTGTTTACCCAAAAGTCAATTATTGGTCAAATACTTTCACATAAGGATTCTAAATCCTTCTGTTTTCACTAGAACCGCTTTATAGTCTCGGGAATGGGTCAACAGGGGTAAAATGGTCAAAAGACACATAACAGGTCGTTACAAATAATACTATGGCACTGTATTTATAAAAATTAATTTTTTGTCAAACATGCAGTTCATGATGTTATTACAAAATCTGTGCTTTTCATTTTTATAATTAATTAGATTAAAATATTATTAATTTTGAAATATGTATCAATTATTCTCTACAATATTAGTTATAAAAATATCATTATTAGTTAGTATGTTTTCAAGAAATAATATGTATCTTAAATACTCTAATTTAATACGCCCTTTGTTTCAATTTATGTGAACCTTTTACTATTTTGGGAGTCTACGAGGTAGTTCTTTGACCACATTTTTCTTGCATTTTTTTAAAATTATTTGAAATATAAATTATCATGGTTTATATTACTTTTTATGTAGTTTCTAAATATATAAATTTTATTTTTATAAACTTGAAAAAATCTATGTCAATATCTATGGTCAAAGTTATAAAGTTTGACATAAATGTACTCCGAAAAGGTTCATATAAATTGAAACGGAGGGAGTATCATTTATAAAGGCACATGTCTATCATATTTATTAACTTTTAATATTTCATTAAAACTTTTATTTTTTTTAAAATTTAATCTAACTGTGTAATTACACATGTGCAAACAAACAATACACTTATAATTACACCATAATTACGCTTTGACAAACAAACAGGTCATCCTAATTACTACCTTTGTGTAATTCCTAGGTTGTGTAATTACACCAATTTCTTTTACCATGTGATTTTCCAAACATACCAGTATTCCTGTAATTTCCAGCAATTCTCACCTTCCCTGAGAATTGAACAGTGTAATTACAGCCAATTACATGCTTACTTGGTCAGACAAACATGCCAAAAAGTTCTAACTACAGCCAATTACACCAAATCCAATTACATGGTGGCTTTCCCAACATGCTCCGAAAGAAGAAAGAAGAGAAGAAACTAGTTATAAAATGTTACAGGCAACTAGCAATTCTTCATATAATTAAATTGTATTGTAAGCCATATTTCCAGAAATATGTAACTTGGTTTAAACTTCCATGTTTGAAAGCCAGAAAATAACTAGTTAGAAAACATGTAAAGCTTATGATCTCCTTAAGAAACCACAAAATTTATTGAGATAAGTTATCAGCAGTTTTCAGTTTTCTGAATATTCTATATGGTCATTATTGACTATCCAGCATTACCATGAGACGGGCCTTGTCCGCTTAGACCTCTCTTCCACAGGTTAAGAAATTTGAAAGAATGACATGCAATTTTAATTTAAATTGAAAGATGATCCTGAACACAGGCACTCTACAAAATGACAACAGTACTCCTACCCCATGCTAAAAATGATAAGAGCCCATTAGTTTACATGATTCTTAAGATTGCCTTTTCAACCCCAGAATCGCACTCTGGCAGTCTAGTATTAGGTACAATAGATAACCAACTTGATTAAAGTAACAATAATGTCAACTGGCCGCGTCTACATAATGACCAGTTTTCCGTCTATGCCGACTATAATCTGATACAAACCTAAAAGTGAGTCCACAACCCTCAACCTTGCACTTATATGGCCGCTCACCAGTATGCACGCGCAAATGTTCAGTTCTTGCCCAGGCCCACTTGAATGTCATGGTGCAGCCCTTCCATGGACATTTGAGGGGCCTATCATTTTCATGAACGCGTTGATGAACCAGAGCATATTTGTGGGAGGTAAATTGCTTCCCACACCCTTTAATGGGGCAGCGGTTATGTTTGTGCAGTCGCAGCTCTACCTTTGTCTGGAAACTCATCCAGCAGCCTTCCAGGTCACACTTCTGAGTTCCATTCCTCTGCTCTTTCTTATCCTTGGGAGTGATGGAAGGTAAAGGCCTCGTCACCTTATTTCCCATGGGTTTCTTCTCAAGAGGTTCCTCGGTATCTACTCTGCCCCCAGGTAAATTTTTCCTAGCCCGTGGCCTTAAACCTTCACATGGACTTTTAACAAAGCCACTAACACTACATCCATCATCGGTTAGGAGGCCTAGCTCACGCCTCCTTTTGCCACTTCTCCCAGTCGGCCTTGATACTATTGCAGAAGTAGTATCATCATTTGACTCTTTCTTATGCCGCTCAGAGATCTCATCACCACTCTGTGAGTGCTTAGTACTAGATGTCTCTCTCGTCATTTTGAGACTTCCTGCTGAGGCGGAAGCTTCTTCTATGGGTGTGACATGGTCAGAGACAGCTATGTCTTGATCTGAGTTATCAATTTGGATTTCTTGCTCCACAAATTTGTGCGGAATTTCACTATCAGATACCTCGCTACCTGAGCCAAATTGTTCTGAAACTTGATCCTCAATCTGCTCATCACAACTTCTTGAAGGACCATCAGTGCAAGATCCTGAGGAGTTGAGAGGCACAGGAGATCTGGTCATAATAGCTTTATCATCCCCACTATGATGATCTCTTTTAAAATCTGCTTCCGTCGGATGAGCAGACTTATCTCTGATGACAGATTCTGTCATATCCCAGTTCTCCTCCAAATTTTCATTATATGCAGTGCTTTGAACCACATACATGGATTCATATGCTGGAGTAGGCACGTGCGCTATCTCAGTTTCTCCACTAGTCTCTGCAGCCGTGGTCTTATGCTCTGTATGGCAACTATTTGAATTTGTATCACAAGTTTTATCCTCCAAGGGGAACCTCTCAGTAGCACAAACTTCAGTCTGGGCTTCATCGAATTCCACCATTAAAGAAGTGGTCACAAGTAAATCTGCTTCTTGTGGTGCAAGGAGATTACCGTTTTGATCTCTGTTTACTAAAAGCATCTCATGTTCATGTCGCAATCGGGGTTTCCCATCAGACGAAGCAACAAACCTTTCCGCTAAAGAAGCAGTGCCTGCATTTTCATCCCTGAGGAGAGTACTTCCCAATGTTTTTGCATCTGCAAGTGAAACTTCCTCTTTTGAAACATTAAAAGGATCCACAAAAACCCTAGTGACCTCTGCAGAACCACAAGCCTTAGGCTTGTATTTTTTCCTGGAATACTGGATTGTTATATTCCCCTTTCTGGCATTCTGCATGTCCACCGTAGATCCTGAATCAACTATCTTATCTATTTTAACCTTTGTACTTTCTGTTGAATTATTCGACTTTCTCTTTGAGCGCACTTTTCTGGACTGCCACTTGAGACTCAAGGAATCTGAACTGTGAGTTGTATCAGAGAATAATCCACCCAAAATCAATGCATGTTTTAATTTCTTAAGTGGACAATTCCTTTGCACCTTCACACAGTGCCTTAAATTAATATTTAATTTCAAAGTCCAATCTTCAGCACATTTGTCTTGTTCTGTATCCCCGATTGCAAGATCAATCACCGAAAGATGTCCTTGAGATGCATTAGCCAGCGGAATCTCATTATATTTGATTGCTGTGCCAATTTCCTCTGCAACAATTGCAGCATGTCCTCTTATTTTTTGGAAATCTACATGAAATCAGAAGTTGCAACAAACGTTTCAATACACCAAGAACTAGCAAAACTGAAAACTTTAGTAGTTTTCTTTGGTATTATCATCATTAGGACAATTCAAACGAGGTTGTAAATGAGGAACCTTACCTGAATGGCAGATCACAAGAACATTTGCCCCACCTTTAGTATGCAGCAGTTCTTCGGTCTGAATTGCGTGCTCAAGGCAAAATATCCGTGGTCTTACAAAACCTCTAGAAACATCACATTCCTTCTCAAGGTCAACTTTTGAAGTCAGAGCTGCATTATTTGTATGTGACAGATGATGAGACTGAGATGTTTGACCCTCATGCGGAGAAACTGCAGACTTGCTTGGCTGGGCAGACAAAGACACTTCATCATGGTTAAGGAAATGCACTCCATTTCTTTCAATTCTGTCAACTGCATGAAGAGGAAATTCAGTATCCCGCAAGCAAGTCCTATCATTCTGATAAATTTGCAGTATCTCCCAAACATGAGATTAACAATTAATTGGCTAGGCAAATGCTCCCAACATAGTTAGGTAAGTGACAATTAACAACCTGGTCAAATGATGTTAAACTTTGCAGTTACATTATACCGGGTGTCCAGATTGTTGAAGAAGATGGAGGGCGTACCAAAAGCTAATTCATAAGGTGAGTATTGCCAAGACCATATAAGGAGATGAAAACTCATTCTCTTATCCAATGCGGGACACTTAATGTTACACCCCAGAAAATTTCACGTTACTAAGGCTGCAGACGACTTAATGTGAGCTCAAGGAGGAGCAAATATTACAAGTATAAAGGATGAAATTCTCTTTTGTATTAGCATGAGGATAGCATTGAGTATGATATTTGGAATTCGTACAATATGATTGGAATGATACGTTAAAAGATATATAGCCCTCGTAACCGTAAGCTGAGGTGGGGCCCACATGATGGGGTTTTTATAAAGGACATATGACAAGTTATATGGACAATATATGTGAAGTTAAACACAACTCAAGAAGGACCCTTGAGCCAAATCCAAGTGTAAGCCCTCCAAAAAGATGTTTTTAAGTTACGTTTTCGGGTGATCTGACTTCGAGAGGCCATAACCCCATCATTATTTGGGCATTTGGGAAAACTCCAAATATGGAAGTCATAGATAATTGAATTAGCTTTCCGACCATAGGTTGTGGCCTTCACACGACATAGGGATAAAAAGTTATGGACGTTTTAAGACAGAAAGGTCAAGCTGGGCAGTGGGCTCGGCCCAACCCGACTCCAAGTCGGGTCAGGCCCACTTCCCTTGCTATTTAAGGGAGGTTTTAACCCTTATCATCCTCATTTCATACCAAAAAGTCCAGAACATGGGTAGAGAGAGTGAGGGGAGTTTAGAGAGATAAAGCAAGGGTTCGATCAAGTTCAAGGCCCCAAATCCCGAGGCTCGTGAAGGATAAAGTGTAGTATGAGTTGTCATCATTGTTTTAAGCTAAATATTGATCTTGGGGGATGATATTTTCGTGGTTGAGCTCTTTGCTAAGGTATGTATGAGGTTCCTTTTATGTTATTAAAGTGTTTATTTTGAGTTTTAACGGATTAGAACGAAGGAAATAATGTTAAAAGCTCGTTTGGCATTTTCGGGAAGTTTATGAAGGTGGGGCTGTTTCAGTTGAGTTAAATGAATGGAAATATCTGAGTTATGATGTATATTGATTGTCGATATGGTTGTTTGATGTTGTTGCTGGTAATTTAGCTGAATTGGAATTTCAGGGTTGTCCGGTTTATAAAGGAAATCTTTGTCAAAATTCCGTTAGAAATAGAGATAAGCTTAAGGGATTGATTATAAGGATATATATTGGATTGATTGTTGGTAAATTGATATTGTTGATAGATTAGCGTGACCCGAAGATGGACTGTGGTTAGCTGGAAAGCGGCAAAGGTATGTAAGGCAAACCTTTCTTTCTTTGGCATGATTCTTGTTGTTATTCATTTTATATGTACCCCATATGATTCCATTCTTAGACGAGTAAGGTCTAAATGTTTCTTGTAATGGTTTATTGATATTGTACTCCTATTCTGTTCCAAAGGGAACACCCATAAGGTGCCAAGTTGAGTATATGGTTTTACTAATGATTTCGAGGAAATGAGTTTTATACTATAGGAAAAAATAAAGTTTGATTTTCAAAACCACTCCGAGGGAGGTGCGAGATATTACTACTTCATTTCATTTACGATTTATGTTTACATTCCATAGTATCATCCCTTTGTATTGATATGATCATTTATTCTTTGGGTAAAAAGGGGCAATAAGATGAAATTGAGTAGAATATAAGTAGTAAGAATTTCATAACAATTCTACCCTCAAACGGAAGTATGTCCTCTAAGTCTAGTGAGATACAAATTTGATAATTTCTTATGAAAGACTAAGGCTAATAATTGGATTGTGATGAATTGATTAGTGACTTATGCTATGAATTGAAATTGATATTTGTGGATTGGGTTTATGTTGATATGATAGTGATATTAAGCCGGAAGCGGCTGCCGGGGAACCCCTAGCTAAGCGAAGCGGCCGCCGGAAGGGGCCATCATTATTATGCGAAAAGCGACCGTCCGAAGGACTATTGTGATACTAGCGGAAGCGTACTCGTCCGGCGGACTATTCGTTAACATGTCGGAAGCGGCATATGTTTTGGATAGCATTATTTACTTAAAGATTGTTTTGAGACTTCGTGTGCACATTTATGTTTCTTCCAAACGAAGGCTACGGGTATCGAGTTCGATTGTGATTTCTTCTCTCTAAGTCAAATTATGATTATGATTTGTTACCACTTTACATACTCGCACATTGTCCGTATCGACATCCTTTTTGCTGGGGACGCCGCATTCATACCCGCGACCCCGCATTGTTTGGCGAGCTAAGTGTATAGCTAGGATGCTTGGACGTCGATTGGGATTGGCAAGTTCCACCTCATTCTGGAGTTGTGCTAAATCATGTATAGATATGTATGATTATGGGTATGTCAGGGCCCTGTCCTAACTCATAATGTTCAGTTCACTTCTTCAAGACTTCTGCAGACAGTGTCCTGTGATATGTTTGTCGAGATGTCGACAAAGTGATGTCAGTTGAGTCATTTGTGGATTTTAGAAGAGTATTTATTTTAGATGATTTCAATTGGTTTAAAGTACTTATTTGATTGAAAGTTTTCATAATCGTTATAAAGATAATGATTTCTATTTGGAAAAGTTTTATGTTCTTAAAAGTTTTTGAAATGACAGGTTTTGATAGAGCGAATGTCCAAGGGTTCGCTCGACTCTGATGAGAGTCGGGTGCCCGTCATGCCCTACCATTGTTAGGGTGTGACACTTAACATCTTGTCTATGTGCTCGGACCCTTCAAAATCCCAGCCCCACCCATATAGATCCGACACGATTTGGGTGTGGGTGTGGGTTTGAGAACCACACTGATGTGGTCAACTTACCTTGGGTGCTTTGACTACATCTATGACCAAGAAGCATAGATTAATTTGGTATTTGATTTGATCTTTGGGTTTATGTCATGTACATATAGTTGTATAAAGTATGAGAATGCTTTGCTAATACACGAGATATCTTATCAATAAAATATTAGGTGTTTATAAAAAAATTAGTTTTGATAAAGAATTTTTTTTTGATTAGTTTTAGTTCCATAACTTCTAACATATACTTACTTATATTGTAATATACATTTATTGGTCGTATATCAACATCAATACCTGAACTCAGATCAATACCATCGAATCCTAAAATTTATGTTATGATGAATTTGACCTCTAGATCCGCACCCGAGTATGAGCAACACAGGCCATTGCACGCCTGGGGATCTAACATCGAGTAAACTAAGAATATAGATGGGTCTACCTATGATACCGTGTTAAAAAAATGGACCTAGAGCAAGGTCCTAGGTTCGAGTCTCACCGCAACTCAATATCGAAGAGAATTTCCACGTACTTGGGCTCAAGAAATAGAATCTGACCTGCATGGTGGGGTGTGGCCAATACATAATTAAGCAAATAAAAACTTCTAGATAAAATGGTCACACATTTTTTTTTTTGAGAATGGTAACAATTAACCTATATATCCACAGGTATAACTACATCCAAATGTGTAGTACCCCTTCAAAAGTATTACAGCATACATTGCCATCCTATTTCCACTAAATTACAACTGTTGTTTGATCTAACATTTCCTGTTTACACCAAAAATAGTAAATAGCTAAACAATTCATCTTCATTTTCTGCATGCTGCTTTGCTTATCTTCAAAACATCTCTGATTTCTGTCCTTCCAAACTGTCCACCATATGCTTGCTGGGACAATCTTCCATCTCTCCTCCTCCTTTGCTGCATTACCATCTCTGTTCCAACACTTCATTACTTCTTTTATACTTCCTTGTTCAGGTTCTCACGAGTCAGCACTGCTTCTTTTGCCAAAAGCCAGGAAAAGCAATTTACCTTGTAAGGTATTTTGGTTTTCCATATCATCCTCCAAGGCCATCCTGCCTCCTGATTTGTTGTTGAACACAAGTCTCTGTATGTAGATTTAACAGTAAAATTCCCTTTACTATCAGCTTTCCATTCCAAAGTATCCCACTCACCTGTTAAATTGTTGAAATGTGCTACTGTGCTGTAAAAGGCTGCTATCCTTGGCATCTCCCAATCATTCAGATTCCTTCTTAGGTGTAGATTCCATCCTTGTCCTGTCCATATTTCAGCAATTGTGGCTTGTTGAAGTTGGCATAAGGCGTAAAGATCTGGGTACATTTGCTTTAAAGGTTCTTGGCCACAACAACTGTCATCCCAAAAGGACACCTTCAAACCATTCCCCACTTTAAATCTTGCTCTAGCCAAAACTAAAGGCCATAGATTTCTGATAGATCTCCACAGACTGCAACCATAAGGGGTAGTTACCACTTCAGTCATCCGCTTATCCTCCATCCCATACTTTGCAGTGACGACTTCCTTCCAAAGTGAGTTGTCAGTTGTTGCAAATTTCCACAGCCATTTCATCAACAAGCTCTTGTTTTGTCTGCTCATGTCTCTGATTCCCACCCTCCTACTTCCTTGTTGATTGTCAACTCTTCCCACTTAACTAGATGGAACTTCTTCTTGTCTTCAGTACCTTGCCAGAAAAAGTTTCTCCTTAGAGTATCTATCCTTTTAACCACATTCACTGGTATAGGAAACACAGACATCATATAGGATGGGAGAGCATCTAGTATACTATTAACCAGTGTCAATCTTCCCCTGAAAGACAGGTATTGACTCTTCCAGTTTGTCAGCTTTTTTTCATATTTTTCTATCACCCCATTCCATATACCTTTAGACTTGCTTTTTGCTCCCAGAGGCATGCCCAAATATGTTGTTGGCAGTTCCCCCACCTTGCCTCCCAACTTCTCTGCTAAAGACTCTTAACTCTGTTACATCATTGATTGGATATACAAAGCTATTCCCCCAGTTAATATGTAGTCCTGATACAGCTTCAAAAATAATGAAAATGGCCCTTAGAATTAGCATGTGTTCTTCCACTGCTTCACAGAATACTAGGGTATCATCAGCATACTGCAGATGGGTTATCTCCAAATTATTTCCTGCCCTGTTTTCCACCTGGAAACCCCTTATCCAACCCCTCTCCTTTGCCTGTGTGAATCAAATTACTCATCCCTTCCATTGCCAAGATGAAGAGAAAAGGGGATAAAGGATCCCTTTGTCTCAGTCCCCTCTAAGAGGGAAAAAAACTAGCAGGACTTCTATTGATCAAAACTGAGAATTTTACAGTACTGATACATTGCTTGATCCATCTAATCCACCTGGTTCCAAATCCCATCTTCTGAAGCATATTCACTAGATAGTCCCAGTTTAGGTGATCATAAGCTTTCTGTATATCAAGCTTGCACAAAATGCCTGGCTTCTGACTTCTCTGTCTGGAATCTACACATTCATTTGCTATCAGTATTGCATCCATTATCTGTCTGCCTTTAATGAAAGCCATTTGTTGTCTGTCCAACAGCCTGTGTATGACTTTTTTCAATCTTTCTGCCAACAACTTAGCAATGATCTTGTAAACCCCCCCTATCAAGCTAATTGGTCTGAAATCAATTAGCTCAACTGCACCCACTTTCTTAGGGATCAACGCCACAAAAGTAGCATTTATGCTCCTTTCAAACACTCCTTCCTCATAGAAGTTCTGAATTCCAGCAACTAAATCTGCTTTGATGATCTCCCAGCACTGACTGAAAAAAGCCGTAGAATAACCATCTGGACCTGGGGCTTTATCCCCTACACATGCTTTGATACTTTCCGGAATTTCCTGTGGTTCAAATGGTGCCATTAGTATGGCATTGTCTTCTTCTCCAATTCTTGGACAATTCCTCATGTCTAATTGAGGTCTCCATCCTTCTGTCTCTGTGTATAGCTTCTCATAGTAAGCTACAATCTCCTCTTTCACCTCTTCTGGTTCAGTGGTTATCTCCCCTCTGACTTTCAATTTTTCAATAGAATTAAATCTTCTGTGTGCATTTGCTGTGTGCATTTGCTGTTCTGTGGAAAAATGTTGTATTCCTATCCCCTTCTTTTAGCCATAAGGCTCTAGACCTCTGCCTCCATGCTATTTCTTCATGCTTTGCTATGTCTTCAAACTCCATAGTGAGAGCTAATCTGGATGCAAACTCACTTTCCTCCAAAGTTCTGTTTTCTTGAATCTCTTCAAGCTCAGCTAATTGGCTCAGCACATTTTGTTTTCCTCCACTCCTTAAGCTTCCCCTTTAAAGCTTTTAACTTAGCCACCAAGATGAAATCTGGTTTTCCACTGTAATTGAAAGAATCCCACCAGTTTTTGACTCTTTCATTAAACCCCTCTGTATTCAGCCACCAATTTTCAAACTTGAAGTATGATATTGATGCTTCCCAGTCTCCACATTGTAGTATCAAAGGTGAGTGATCAGATGTTACTCTGTGCAGGATAGACTGTTTGATCTTCCTGAATTTTGTGTCCCATTCTTCAGAAAATAAGATTCTGTCCAATCTTGCAGCTATTGTGTGTCTATCTCCTTTTTTCCAAGTGTACTTCCCCCCTGTCAGCTCCAGATCAACCAACTCCATGTCCTCAGTGAACTCAGAAAAATCAGTCATAGCCCTGCTGATTCTATTACAATTTTTCTTTTTTGAAGGATGTCTGACAGTGTTGAAATCACCACATAGGACCCAAGGACCTGTGCATAGTCCTCTTGCTGCTCCTATTTTCCACCAAGTTTCTTCCCTTTCCACTCTACCATTTGGAGCATATACTCCTATCATGTGCTAATTGAATTCCTGATTTTCCCCAGAGAAGTTACAAGATACTGAATAAGCACCTACACTGCTCATCTCTCCTTCCCATACCCTTTTATCCCACATTATAACAATGCCTCCCCCAGTCCCACTAGCTTCCAGTTGCACATAATCCACCCATCTATCCCCCCATACTTCTCTGACTATGTTTATGATATCCCCCTCCACCTTAGTTTCCTGAAAGCAGATCACATCAACTTTCCAGGTCTGTACTATGCTCCTGATTCTAATTCTTTTCTTACCACAATTCAAACCCCTAACATTCCATGAAACTATGTTTAAATTCATTGATCTTTGATGGCCAAATATCCCACCCCCCCCCCCCCCCTCTTCTTGTTCCATTACTCATAAACTTTGTGTCTAATTCTAATCCCTTCAGTTCATTCATCCCTTTTTTCTTTACCACTGCCAGTTCCCCCATGTTCATCTGTTTATTACTGTCTATCTTCAGAAATAACTCTTCTGCCTTCTTCTCACGCCCTTTAAAACTAGCCCCAAATTCAGTGCTTAGCCTCATAATATGTTGTTTGATCCATTCTGGGGGTTTGATAACTTGCCCTGTTTCTATTGCTGGAAATTGAATTCCCAATGGAACAGCATCCTCTTCAATATAGTTTGTGGTTTCTTCTTGTATCCTTGGTTGTATGTTCCCCAATTCCCCTGTTTCTATGTACAATATGGTGGGTAATTAATTTCCATCATATAAGTTGAATTCTACAATTAAGTGTTAAGTATATATAGAATAGTTTATTCAAGTACTATGAACCCAGATGCATATGAATCTAGATCCGTACTCACTTGATATTCTAACATGCTCCCTCAGACACAAAGTGAGAAACCAGCTTGAGTTTGGTTATTCTGAAAACATAGAAAGTTCATGCTGAAATCCCTCTAGAACAGTGCACAATTACCTTAAGAAAATTGGTGGTGGATATTTTTGCCAAAAAGTGGCGGGTAACTGTACAACAAAAGAAAGTGCTTCTTGCATTACACATGAAAAACTCAACCACCCAAAAGACACATGGTGCTCCAATGCTGGTACTAAAAAGGTCTGGGTAAGACAAAAATGAAAACACGGAATACTCTCCCTTCAGCAGTATGGTGGACCATTTGGAAGGAAAGGAATGCAAGGATTTTTGAAAGCAAACCAGAATCTGTGGTTAGTATTAAGTACAGATGTTCATCCCAACTGTTTTTTTTGGTGTAATGTGGCAATTGCAAATAATATAGAGACCATGATAGATATTTTGAGCTCATTACAAAATATATAATGGGGCTACCCCTTGTAAATTCCTCACAGCACCTCCTGATTGCTGGACATTTAATACAATACCTTTTAACGATTTAAAAAACTCTAGATTATTATCAACGTAATTTGGATTGGTAGGACAATGAAAGGAATTCAAAGTTTAGATGATGCTGGTCGCGTAAAAAGTAGCAGCGCCAGTTGCTGGAGAGTTGAACGGTGCTTGAATGATCTTAAAGAGAGGAGTGGCACGTAAACATTTGTCTGTAGACGGGGGCACCAATGCCAAAGAGAGGACTGTGACAGGGCATCAAAATGAAGAATAAAAGAAAAAAATGACCCTGCGGGCGAGACACATATTGGCCTGTACAGCCGGCCCGTTGTGGAAGCTATTTGAGTTTCTACCAAGAACGTAGAGGCTCTAATACCATGTGAAAATATCGAAGAAACTTCCCATTTACTTAATTGACAATGTACAAGAGGCATGGTGCTCCTTCTAAGATATTCTATAAAATATCCTATATGGTTTTCCTTATTCTTTACAATGAAACAAGATGCATATTCACATGATATTCTAACCATGTGTATCTTATTACTCCAGGCAAAAATGAAAATTATAAATCAATGGCTGTAGTTCATAAATATACACACATGAAACTCATTACTACATCTTCGGATTTAGATATTTTTTTTCATAAGGAAAAAATTTAAAAAAAAAAAAAAAGATTTAAAGGAGCAGATCTTTGAACGTGTGAATGCTGCATAATTAATATAATTTGATCAGCTTAGAAATGAACTGGTAGATAGTTAGCAGCCACTAACAGCAGCGACAAGCTGAAGCAATTCTTTACTTTGTTCTCTTCTTTGTCTCTCAGTACAAATTATTCTCTTTTCTTTATTAGTCTTCAGCTGAAACACAAGCAACATTTCCTTGGGAAAAAAAAGGTGTCAAAAGGAGAACAATGATAGAACTAGTATGGATACATCCTTTGAACCAAAAAAGAGGAAGAACCAGTACTGCTGTGTTCAAAGAGTATGGGTTATTTCTCACATGTTGATCAGACACACGAAGTTTCATAAATCAATTTGCTGAACCTAGACAAGTAATAAAATTAGCACATTTCATAATAACAACAGAGGAAGATATCATAAGAGATTCATCTAGTCATCAAGATAACAGAACAGACAAACTCGACACAGGGAAATATAGTTATAAAGGGCCTCGTACCTCTATTATAGTCCCCAGTCATGCCCCTAAGATCTGAATGGAAACCTGACTCCACATGTTTCAGCACTCCAGATTCTTGTTTATTCTGAAACTCGTCAGGAAAAAGGTGTTTTGCAGACTTTTCCGATGGTTGCACCAGAGCCATAAATGGAAAACCAAGAATCCCGCAAGCTATACAGGGTAATGTCCCAGAATCAATTTCAAATCCACATGAAACATCATCATCCACATAGAAGTCACTGTAATTTTCCATGTACAAGCTCATCTGGTCTAATAGATCATGACTATTGTTATTTTCAGCCTGATCGTTCCCTCTAGAAGCATCCGTACTAACATGCTTGTGCAGTTCAGATTCTCTAGTTGAAGATGGCAGCATATCTACATCCCACAACACTGCGTTGTCAGAAAAGCTTTTCTGAAGTAAAACTTTTACAAGGTTGTTCTCCTTTTCTATATCCTCGACGAAGGCTTTCTTTACCAGAAGCTCCCTTTCTTCCTTCTGACGATCTCTCAGACGAGAGCTTCGAACTCCAGGCAGCAGGGATCTTGGTACACTGTCATCCAGAAACATAAAAGTAATGAACCCAAAAAATATTATCAAGCTTATTAACAGTTAAAGGAAATGTAACCATACAATATCCGCTACCCTAAGCTTTGGTTTTTCTGGATTCACTAAACCTGAATGACGGGGAATTAGCAACAAAATGGAGTAAAATAGAGCTTGGATATCCCCATATCACACACAAAATGGAGTAAAATAGAGCTTGGATTCAGTTTTCCAACAGTCACCCGTTCGACAGCCCAATTTTTCCACTATTGCAGGAACAGTAGCAAACTACAGCAACTCTCACCTTTTAAAGTAACGAAAAAGTATACCTTAACCTCATTACCCACTTAACTTTAAACAGATGTCTACAATTTGAATTCTCACCTAAATAATGTATCCTAAACATGGAAAAACAGATTTGTACAGCTGGACAAAAAGTAGTTCTTAAAAATACGGATCAAAAGACAAATTAAGATGATGCCTACAAGGTTTCAATCCGAGAATGCAAAAGAAACACCTAATTCTCATCTCCTAGAGGGGACATATAGGGCTGATCCACAAATGCAACAAGAGCTGATGAGCAGACCTTGAAACAAAAGACATTGTCAACAAATAAAGCAACTGCTGATGAGAGAGCATAGGCAGATAGTTCATGGCAGCTCGACGAACAGCAGCTTCTTTGGCTACTGTAAGCCACTGTGGAGTACCGAAGTTGGCAGCCTCGCCACAATTGAAGCCTGCATTTACAAGATAATCTTTGAAAACCAGGATAAAATTAAAACAAACTCATTGTGTTGCCAACACATGTTTCACTTCATATTGCGCCATGAACACAAGAATTTGGAAGGAGGGGCCAACGTAAAACAAAAATTGGGCACTCAACTACAGAAAGGATCCAGACTCACAAGCAACTGAAACAGCATATTTTTTATATAAGTCAAAATACTTTTAATTGAATACCTCATCAAGCCAGTGTCATCTTTCCATGGGCATATATTATTTTTTTTTGATGAAGTGATTTCATTTTTAAAAAAAAGCATCAAGAAGATTCAGTAGTTACAGGACTTGTCTTTGGAGCTTACAAAAGAATCTGGCTTCTATACAAGAAACAGACGATGCAGACTAAGGAACTAATGAAATCCAGAGTTTGATCTGAACTACTAACTGAGTACAAACTGAACCAGCAAAAAAAACTAGCAATACATTTGGCTTTTAAAGACCCTGTAGGAGTTGAGACCCCATCAAAAGATCTTGTTTCTTTCTGTCCAAACACACAAAAATATGCAAGCAGGTATCATTCTCCAGATACTCTTGATGGCTTTGTCAACTCTCCAAAAACACCAACTCATATAAGCTTCCCTTAATGAGTATAGGGTGGACGAGTCCAGTGATGCACAAAAACATGCTCCAGATATCTGAAGCAACTTCAGAGTGAAGGAATAGATGGCCAGGACTTTCAGCATCCTTTTTGCACATGCAACATCTTTTGGGAAGTTGAAACTTCCTTTTCAGTAAGTTATCTTCAGTGAGGCGGGCCTCATTAAGAACTATCCAGGCGAAGCAGCTGATCTCGAGAGGTAACTTAGTTTTCCATACTAGTTTCCAGGGCCAGTTATCTAGCATAGAGTTGCTAGAGCAAAATCAATGATAGCTCAACTTGACAATTTAGATGCCTCCTTCTTGATTGCCCCATTTTAGCCTATCTGCTGCATGTTCGTGTAGAGGTTCAGCAGTTCTGTGAACTTCCAATCATACAAGTCGCTTCTTAGCTTGAGATTCCAATCAGCCCCTTCCCTGTATGTTGGCTTTGACAGAATCAGTGTCTTGGGCTAGATTGAAGAGAGTTCGGACGGTGGTATTGCCTGTCCAATTGTCTTTTCAGAACCTAATTAGAGTGCCATTCCCTACTTTAAAATGAGTTTCCTGATTCCCTTCCAAAGCACAACTCCACAAGGTGCCCTTGACTGATGAGAGGACCAATCCAGTTCTCCATGCTTAGCCTAAATAACCTCCTTCCATAACCCAGTAAAATCCATGTACTGTTTTGCTCAGATGAAATATAGATACAGTTACCAGTTTCAAAAAACTGAAAAAAAAAAAAAAAAAGTTGATCATGTGAGTGTTTTTTGCCTTGGATCGAGTTCTACCCCCCAGAAGACTGCTCCAGCATAGTGAGTTCCTCAAGAACCTTACTCTTTTGAGTTTCCAGCTTGACAAATACCTTCCTATTCCAGCCGGAGATATCTTTTTCCAAGTTCCTCAACTTCTACACTAGTATATAATCAGGCCTGCCAGCTACCTCATAACTAATCCACCATTCCTTGACTGCATCCAAGAACCCCTCACTCATAAGCCACATGTTTTCAAATTTAGAATAAGAGGAGTCAGTATCCCAATCACCATATTCAAGTAATAGAGATTTGTGGTCTGACTCTATTCTGGGGAGTGCCACTTGTTTGATAGCCTTTGAAGCTATCATTCCACTCAGAAGAGATTAAAAATCAATAAATTCTGAAAGCTTGTAATTGTTCCTGCATGCCTAGACCAGGTGTATTGTGCTCCTTGAAGGGGAAGATCCAACAAAACCAAGTCTAGAATGATAGCAGAGAAAGACTTCATGGCCCTAATTCTCCTCTGATAGTTAATTTTTTCATGGGCATATCTACGTATATTGAAGTCCATCCCTAACACCCAGTCATCCCAGATTCCCCTGCTGCCAGTTCATACCAAAATTCCTCTCTAGCAGTGTTTGAGTGAGGCCCATAGATCCCAATATAGCACCATCTAAATTGTTCTTGAATGCTTTCCATAATTGCAGAGACAGAATAGACATCCTGTTGTACATTCACACTTTTTCATGTTCTCCTATCCTATAGTATAATGATTCTCCAACTGATACTACTTGCTTGCAAATCAGCCCAGCTAACCCATTTGTTTACCCATAATAACCCTACTAGTTGTTGAGACCAATCTTTAATTTTTGTCTCTTGAAGACAAACTATATCTGCTCTCCACTTTTTTAGTAATGACTTTATGGTTTCCTTCTTCTTTCCTTGGTTCAACGCCCTAACATTCCAGCTAATGATTTTCACTTTCATCTGGAATGAGATTTGTGATTCCTTCCCCTGAACCTGCTTTTACTGAACAGTGTAAGAACAAGTGATTATTAGTTTCTGCCTCTCTCAACATAAGTGACATCTTGAGCAGAGTTGTACACCCCCTTTAATCAAATTATCCTGTGTTAAACAGGCCTTTCTAACAACTAGCCAAACAAAACATGTGACCTTATAAGGGATCTTTACTTTCCAAATATGCTTCTAGGGCCACAATTCAGTCATATAATTGGTATGTCTGATTAAGCACCCAATAGGAGGTTTCAACAGAGAATATGCCTAAACTGTGCTCCCAACCACCAAACCCTATCTTTATTCTGACTAACCCCTATTAATTGGTTGATTCAGTTGTAGATTTATGCAATTCTACTGACTCCCTAATTCAAAAATCACTTATAAGCGACAATCCACCCCTGATCAGACCAGACCTCATTTATGGTAGCCTTCTGAAGTAGATTTATAGTGAAAATGTCAGAATACCTTATCAAAGGCTCTTGCCCGAGCCAGTTATCTTCCCAAAAGGAGAATTTCTTCCCATTCCCCACTTTATGATTGATTCAACTGTTGAAAATCTGCCACGGGGTTCTGATACCCTCCTAAACACTTGCCCCCTAGGCAGTGGTCACTGCCTTATTTTTCTAGTGGCCTTTTATCACTATATTTATTTGTTTACCCTCCTCCATAGTGAAATCTCTTCATTTGTATGTCTCCAAATCCATTTCATGAGGAGGCTTTGGTTTTAATATTTATTGGATTCATGAGTACTTAATATATTTGTTTCTTCTCTTTCTTTCACATCCTTCTCAAATAATATTTTGTTTGTCAGTTAGGTCTTGTTTAATTTCTCGACTTTTGTTACAATATTTAAGTTGCAAAATTGTAGTACACTATGTGTTGAATTTATTTGCAAATTGTACTTGGTGCAGCGTCTGCATTTGGGATTAAAATCAGTAGGATTGAAACGCTATGGTGCATAATGATTTTAAGGACCAAAACTTCCTATAATTGAGTTGTTCCTTAATGTACAAATTCAATTTAGATTATTACCTAATCGCCATGGCTTATTCGCTTCTGTTATTTCTTTTTTCATACTGCTTTGAACTTCTTGTTCTTGTGCCGAGGGTCTACCGGAAACAGCCTCTCCACCCCCCAAGGTAGGGGCCAGGTCTGTGTACACTCTATCCTCCCCAGATCCCCAGACCCCCCACTTTGTGGGATTTCACTGGGTATGTTGTTGTTGTTGTTTTGATGCAAAGCACTTGTTAATCATTGACACAGTATTAACGTGCAAGGCACATGTGTAGAAACTAGTTATGGAGAAAGATAACAATAAAATAAAAATAAAAAGCAGCTATTTCTGCATACATTGTTGAAGTTTATCACAATAACAAATTTAATTTAGAAGATCAGAACCAATTACCATGGCTGAAACCTACATGGTAGGCCCTCGGAAAAGTGACAACAAATTCACCAGGATTCTGTACCAACCTAAGTAAATAAAAAAGAGCACATTAATTAGAATGTCAGAAAAATTTGATAAACTAGGAACGGCACAGGAAACCTCCATTTTAGTTTCAGGATATAATCAAGAGGGAAAAGAAAAGTTAAAATGGGATCAGACATAAGGGAAACACCTGCAGCAGGGGATGCCTGATGCTACCAGAACTTCAGGTGATAAAAGAGTGGTCTTCTCGCCCAATAGCGTAAGAGCAGCTGGAGATTAAATATTATATTTATTGAATCTGAGAACTAGCAATTTTTCAGTGCAAAAACTCCAAAATATCTCCATATAAAAGTCAATAAGCGAGTTTCCAGATGACTGAAGCCAAAGATCTACATTGATAAGTAACACAAATTGAGAAGGCCTTTGAAAATTGTTTACTTCAACAGAAATTTGAATAAGACTTGAGAAGGTCAAGTTACCAGAACTTCAAGTATAAACACACAAGACTGAACATCCGTAGCAATTCCAGAATTAGTAATGCAGGAAACATGATCACTTCTGAAGGCACTTCAGAAATAGATCCAATTAAACAGACAAGTCCAAAACCTTCTTTTTTGTTTTTGGGACAAATCTGAAACTTTCATCACCCCATTTGATAAAGGGAATCTTCACCCAAAAAAAAATAAGGGAAGAATACATCCAACCCTAATAAAGAACTGCTAATGTCTTAACATGAGGGATAAATGCAAGGAGGTCATTATTAAAACTTCTGATTTTGCAATTAGCACCCTAAAGATGTTTTGGTAGATACATTAAGGTTCAACCATTCACTTAGAGAAGACAGCTTCCAAAACCACATCAAGAAGCAGAATAGCAGATCAGACTTCTTTCCACAGACCACACAAGAAATTCATACCCTTCATTAGAATATTTACTTTCTAACTTATGAAGAGATAGTTAGACCGCAAATGCATGTTAAACTTCCTACCATGGCTCATATCTCATAACTGCCAGCATACCACCCCTAAACAAATACAAATTGAACATGACTGCCAAAAAGCTATATAAAATGCTTAAACAATAAGTGCATCATGTAATTGTATATCATTCAAAGCAATACAACTTTTCCTTCACCCCATTGGAATGGTGACTCCAATTTCCAAAACATGAGGGGGAATTTTCTCAATTGTATATGGTAAACTCCACCTCCTACCCAGGAGCCCAGTAGTAACTTCTTCACACTTAGCTCGCTCCCTTGTTCACCCAAATATCCAATCTCATGGTTGGAGGTGCAGTATCTTACCACAAAGCACTTCCTGCCTTATCGCTAAGACGAGAAATATACAGAGACAACAAGCTAGAGTAATACATTTGGTGGCACTTGGCCCCTCAGATAGGAGAACAGGACATATTGAAGAATTGAAGACCCAAGAAGCAAGATTCCATTTTTTGTGTATTTACAAAAGAGTGAAAGATCAAGCACTGTGCCAGCAGCCAAAACAAAAAGCTTATGACAATTCTTCAGGTGTGCGTTAAGGGAAACCCACAATTGGATTCTTCAGGTGTGCGTTAACTTCTTGCCACGGCTCAAACAAAATGTTGTGCTTTCAGCTTCCCATTTAGGGCCAGACCAAGTCATTATTCATTTTCCTAAAATAGAATACCTTATCAGATATTACATAGGCGTTTAGAACAGCTTACAAATTCCGCACCTATATTTTTGTTCATTGACATCAACTACCCTCAATCCCAAACTAGTAGGAGACATCTACTATATGAATCCTCTCTATCCATTCCACCAAATATTTAGTATTTTGAAGATTTATCATAAATTGAAAATTTTTTACACTGAACATTAAACCACCTCAATCTCCTTCGCCTTTCTTTCAATGAGAAACAAACATTATATCGATGCAGTAAGAAAAATTTCACATACAAAATGTATAGTATACATAAGTACAAAATATTAATATAAACATAATTCTTTATAAAGATCATGCTGTCGGCTATACTGACAAAATTATCCTACTTTCTCCCAAAGTATAAAAATAGGAAGTCCCACAATTTTAGAAGAGTATTTCAACTCTTTAAATCCACATGAGCACCAAAAGCGCTATCTATGTTCCTCTTCTCTCCTCTTCTCAGCTCTTCCTTTCCACCTAAATAGCATGTCACCGGCAGATCCAAGCATCATCCATTTGACTCCAATACTCTAAACTATACACCATAGCCTTCATGTGATTGCCACCTATATTATTAATATTTCGTTGGGAAAAGTCTCCCTCTCTGTCTCTTTCTCATTAAGTGCTAATTGCTTCCTTGATAATTAGTTGGCTAGTTTTTTCTTTGGATAGGTTAACTTGTTAGGTTTTTCTTCTGTATATTAGTTTAAGTTGTTCACTTTAGGGGCAGCACAATTTTAAAAAGTAATCTTTGAAAATGCTTAAAAGAGGGAACGCACAAGTTAGGTATATAGGCAAGTTGTTCAGTCTAAGTGGCTGTCTTTTCCAGTAGGGAATTTCAAAAGCTTTATGTCCCAAATTTACTTTAATTTAGTAAATTAATAAGTATTTTAAGTAGCGATCAGAATAGCTTTGAGTTAAATACTAATCTAAGTTGATTTGTAGGATCATATCCTAAAATAAGGTTTCTAGTATCCCAGTTTCCGAAGGAGGAGAAACACAGAATAGACATGTCAACTAAACAAGGTTTTCTCCAATTGCACTAAATAGGGGACGATATGGTGGTGAAAGACAACTCGTACACCTAAAATTGAAAAGATACTCAACAATTAGGGATGGGGTTAAGGAGCTGCTGGCTGCAATTTTCTTGGTCAATGCACCATGAAGGGAGGGATTCTTGAAGATGGGAAAGACACTCCAGAGAATGTCAAAAATCATTTAAAAGTTGGGAAGGGGCAAAAGGGGGGAAATGGTGGGAAGAGAATGAAAAGAAAGTGTCTAAGAGGTTGGATATCTTTTGCTATGATGAAAGGATAGTCTCTACATTTCATATCCAAGAAAAGACTTCTTATGGGAAGAACTATGCAGATCCTAATTCTGAACACCTTCCTATTATTTGTTGTCTCTTCATAATAAACAGGATATAACCACTTCTCTAGATAATTTAATGAGGTTTGGAAGCTAAACATAAAGTTATTTGTAAATGGCGTAATCAACCTTTTTTTTTTAATCTCAAAAACTTATCCCGAAAAAGAAGTGCAATGCGGCAGAGAATAAGCTTCCAATGGCTTAAAGATATCCAATTCTTAAAGCAATGAACTGTTATAAAGTGACTATCAACCATACATTTCAATATTTCTTTCCATTGGCAATTGCAATAGAGTAATGACTAAGGACAATTATTAGGTACAAGAAAAATATCAGCATAACCTCAAGAACCAACTATAAAATAACTGCCAAAGAGCACTAATTGTTTCCATTTTTTGTAAGATGATAAGAAATGAAAGTTAGAACATTTCAAGAAGCTAAAGATGATGTCGTGGAAGAAAATAAAATATTACATCCATTCTTTTTTTTCTTTTGTAAATTTCATCACATTGTCGTTAACAAAAATGTATTCATACCTAATCGATCAGTATTTTCTCCATAAGCATGACAACGGATGACTTCTTCGAAACTAAATGCATAATCTCCGGGCACAGCATACCAAGTCTTAGGGGATCCCATATGAAGAAAATTCAAACTGTGAAGCTCGTGATCCTCAACATGCCAAGCAAACCAGCTAAACAACATCCCTATATAGACCATAGGAGAAGTAACACCAGGGATATCATCTGGCATGAAGCGAGTCAGTGATCCAGGCGACCGTGCAATTACTTGCAAATTCCAAGGACTGTTTGCAAGCTTCCAACCAGCACTACCTTCCATTTCACCAGCATTACTACAACCTTTTGGCCTTAGAGGGGATGGGGATGAGTTTGTGGATTTTTTTGATAAAGAAGCGGATGGTGTCCCTACACTATGATACGGACCTTTGTCCACGCTACTACTCGAAGTACCTACTTTGTCATTCTTATAACCACAACTTCCTCTCTCAAGAATTTTTCTCTTACGCACCCTTCTCCTCCTGCGAAAATAATTAAAGAGTCCGTCAGGCTCCCCAAACGCAGAACCGGGCACATCATTTGCATACTCCACGTAGATAGGCTCCTCAGAAGCCGTTTTCCAAAACATTGCCTCCACAACCGACGGAGAAATATCCTTAACCATGCCCAATTGACTCCTGGCAAAATTCTTGGACTTGGTTTCAAACTGCTCTAACGCATAAACTTCTCCACTTTGCCACACTTGCTTCTGAGCTCCCAATGGCACACTGCCAACTGCCCCTTTCAACTTCTTCTTTTCACTATGTCCCAATTCCTGATGGCGCGTCGTAAAAACTGCCCTATCAACATTTCCCTTATCATCCAAACCCAAGTCAGGGCACTTGGATAGAGACTTGTTCAAGTTATGAACCACATACTTCTTTGAAGGTTTAGGCAATGGTGGAATCACCTTACATATACCAAAAGCACTAGCTTCCTTCTCAATTTTGGATATATACGCAATCGGGTCAGCAAATTCAGTTTCAGTAGGTCGAAATTCAGGTGCCAAAGGCAACCCTTTAAGCCATTCAGGTACATCCACACACTTCATCACACCATAACTCAAAGAGAATATTCAAATAATTTAACCACCCAAACAAACACCCTTAAATACAAAACCCTAAATTGAAAATTCAGAAAGGAATCTTGAAATGTAACTACATTGAGCTTCTGTTAAGCACAAAATATGGTAAACAGTAGAACCTGAAACTTGAATTCTGCAATGGAGGGCGCTCGAGTGACAAAAAAGTCAAAATTACCAAAATTTGTGTCTAGGTCTTGAGGAGGGGTGCGTAATATAGCATTTTTAATAATCATTCATTAACCTACGCCAGGTGGAATACGGCGTGCAGTTGTATCGACGTCAGCGCCCTTCGGTTGGGCCCACCAGACCCAAGTTTTGGGTTGCGGCTCACACTAGGTGCGTCGCCCATGATTCAAGAGTTTTCTGCGGAAAAGGACCAATTTCCCGGCCAAGTGCACAAATAGTCCCTTTTGAGACCGTCATTTAATCTATATTTTATATTATACTTTACTACTATATATATCCCAACTTTTGTAGTCCTCATATGATTTTTTTATCTATTTTATCTCCAATTGAAGCTTTAATTACCTTAAAAATTATCACTTATTTTGATAAATATGAATAATTATATGAGCTTTAATACTACAAAGAGTAATGATGTGTAAAAGGTGATAGTGACATCACAAAAATCTATTTTTCAACCAAATTTAAATATTTTTATCCATTCACCCCTAATTGATGCTTTAATTACCTTGCAAGTTCTCACCTATTTTGGTAAATTTAAATAACTATGTGGGATTTTTTAATGCTAGAAGGAGTGGTGATGTGGAAAAGGTGATAGTGACATTACAAAAAAAAATCTATTTGTTCATTGTGTCTTTCTTTTATGTGGAAATGATTATTGAACTTGTTTCAAATTATTACTTTTTCCTATAACGTTTATTATAGACAAGTAAAAAAATTATCGGGACATTCTCTTTCTACATTAGTTCATGATAAATTATTAAATTAAATATTATTTGTATATATAGCTAAAAATATTTGAAAAAGGTAATACATAAACCTTTAAAAAATTACAGTATAATTGATTTTTAAAAATAAATTAAATTTAGAAAATAAAAAAATACGTCATTTCTTAACATGCTTTTTTTAAGGAAAAGGAAAATTAAAGTAAGAAAAACAAACGATTTCATTAACTTTTCAATTCCTTTTGTATGATTTATTTTGAAGGAATATCTTCAAAAGTATTTCGTCATATCATGATTTTTTTTAATTTAATTTTAAATGCTATTTTTATTTATAAGTTAACTTTATTGACGTCATCATATAACAATTTATAGCATCAAATATTTTTATATTACCCGAATACCATAAAAAATTTTATTTTTCCCCAAAAATAGGTTAGCCAATATAAATTTAATTGAGGAAAAAACAAATAAGCTACTCCGACATAAGGTAAAACTCAATTTGAATCATTAAAGACTTTAACCCCAAATATTTCAGTACAATAAAAAGGAGAACTTTGGTGCATTTGTTTGAAAACAAAAAGGAAATCTCAATATACTCTAAGAAAAATGATGTTTTCGAACTTAGAAAAACTTTTATGTGATTCAATATTTTAGATACATTGAGAAATTATCAAACTACCGTTGTAGCTAATATAGTGTTACAAAAACAAAACAAAAGGGAAGCGTAGCAAAAACAAAAAACAAAAAACAAAAAAAAAAACACGAAAAATGTTGTAAATATAAATTTAAAATGTAGTGAGCACGGGCCGAATGACACTAGTCCTATTAAAAGCACAAAGGTTTTTAGAAAGGTTGATTGACCTTTTTATCTTCGTTAAAAAATGTCATTTATTATTTTACTCAAATTATTATTTAATATGATATTATTAGAAATGTTGATCGACCTTTTTATTTTCGTTAAAAAACTCTATAATAGATTAAATTGGCATTTATTATTTTACTCAAATTATTATTTAATATGTTTTTTTAATATTTAGGACTTTAAAATCTAATAAAAAATCAAAATTATTAAGTCTTTCCTTATTTGACTTATGTACTAATATTTTGGACTTTACATCAATTATTTTATTTTATTTTTACTTTGGCAAATATTCTTTGAAAAAGTAGAAAAATCTACTGTTATTTTTGGCAAAATAACAACTACCAAAGAAGTCATTTTTTGCTTTGGCAAAATAAAACTGCCTATTTAAACGAAATTAGAAGTTTTAATATAATATTAATTACATTAAAAATTTACATAGGAACCCTCCCCCACCAAAAAAAAAAAAAAAAAAAAAAAAAAAAAAAAAAAAGGGAAGACTGCTAACAGACCAACAAGAGTCGAATGCTTCTTTCCCATTGACATCACTAGGAATACTCATCAAATTGGTAAAAAGGAAACCTTGTTCAGATTAATTTTTTATTAATTTAAAAGAGGAAAAAGGAAAAGTACCAACAAGTCAAGTAATGAATCTTTAACTATTTTTCTAATATTTAAGACTTTGCTATCAATTAAAATTTTAATGATTAAATATTTCCTTATTTAAATTGTGTAAGAGCCCGTTTGGATTGGCTTATACAAAACCGTTTGCTTATACTATGTTCTCGAAAAAAAATAAGTTGGTGTAGTCCAACTTATTTTTTTGGCTTATAAGCCGTTTTCATTTATAAGCTCGTTTTAGATAAACTAAGTTAAATGGGTCCAATTATTTTTTTGAGCTTATTTTTAAGCACAAAATGACTTTTAATCGCCACCCAAACACTCAAAAAAGCTGAAAACAGCTTATAAGCCAACTTATAAGCCAATCCAAACGGGCTCTAAGAGTCCTAATAGACTTTAGTTTAAGTTTTACTTTATGTGAATTAAACAACTCATCTACATTATTTATAGGCTTGGAAGTCTTATTGAATTTCATCATTGAAGAAAATCATATAGCATGAAAAAGTGTGTCGGCCAAATTTCAATAAGAAAGCAAAATTGATACCAATAAATTGAGGATTCTTGGTAGCTCAGTGTCACGCCCCAAATCTGGAGAGGCGTGACCGGCACTCGATGCCCTACTAGGCCCAAGCGAACCACTCTGATTCTGTAGCTCTAAAGGGATAGGCATCAACTTATGCCGACAGGGGCTACCTGCAAATAGACGATACCAACCAGCCGACAAGGTCGTACTCTGAATATATATAAAGACTGACTATCTCATTTGAACGGGGCACATGCACCCAAGACATGTATATAACTGAGCAAGCCGACGAGGTTGTTGTGAAAGTACACAACCAACAGTGTCAAAGTAAACATATACAAGGCCGGCAAGACTACAACACTGACATACTATACACAGGACTCGTCTACAAGCCTCTAAAGAGTAAACAACTGTATCATCGATGGAACAGGGTCCCGGCCTACCCATCAAGTCTATATATATAATAGGAAGACTCTAAATAAACCTGGCAACTCCGGATAAAGGGAGCTCACCAATGGGGCCTCGATATCCGGTCTCGCCATCGGGGAGGTCCGTCGTCCGTATATCCGTACTCGTAGGCATGAATGGCTGCCCCGTGAAAGTGCCGAACGCGCACGAAACAATGCACTGAGTATGTAAGGCAATGGAATAACTGAAATTGAAACTGAACTGAAAACAATACAATCTGGAGGCCAAAGAATGCCCAAAATATCTCTCTGATCTGTCTCATATGAAATGCAATACAATAATATCATATGTCTCACTGACCAAGTGGCCAGGCAACTATAAAATCTCACTGACCTGTCGGCCAGGCAAAATAAAAATGTCTCACTGACCCGTAGGCCAGGCATATCTGTCTCACTGACCATGTGGCCAGGCTAAAAAAAATGTATATGTATATCATGCGTGTGCTGAGAAATACTGATACTGTAACATGTCGCGCGCTATCGCGCGCGAACTCAAGGACATAGGGAGGGGATATAGCCTGAAAAGAATAACATAACACTCGGAAGCCATGCAACAATATGACAAGCTCTACTTAGACAAATCTCTAGTCACAAGGTTCATTACACTCTTACCTTATATGGAATCATGCCAAGAAAAGAATGAACAGCCTTAACATACCTCAAGTCGCCCAAGCAATCCAACAATCGGGCTAATCACAACTAGCACGCCATCCTATAACAAGGAATACATATGCAAACTTAGATGGCGCTAGTATATCACGTATATCAACGACAACTTGATTCTAGAGTAAAACGGGCACCATTTCCCCTTACTCTCCAATCACCTCAACATATACAACAACCCACAATAACAACAAGCTTACAAAAGTCCTTAAATACTCTTTTCACTGTCCATTTAGAGAATATACACTAAACAGCCCAAAGTATACCACTATAAAATAACAATATACACTTTCTTTCTTTCCAACCAAGGAGTATAATCTCATCAATAACATTAGATACTACTCATATTCATGGAAATTAACTTAACAATACAACCACAAGATGCTCAAAATCGTCCATGAACTCAACATAGTTCCTAACTCATGTTTGGATTTCTCTTCACCTTTTTCTCCGTTCAATCAAGTTGCATAATTATCAAACAACATCAATAATATCATACCCAAGAAATTACATTCAAACTAGACTCAAATCCATCCAAAACTTCTTTTCAAATTCAATTCATAGCCAACAACTACAACACAACACTTTATGACTTTTCTCCATAACTTTTTCCACTTTTAAGACTTGCTAAACCTTCTAATCAACTTAACATAAGAGATAACATGAAGAACATACCTTATAATTGAAGAACTTCAACTCATACAACTTGCTTCAAATCAAACTCACCACAACATCAAGTAGAAGCAAGAACAATCACCTTTGTATGAACTAGTTAAGGATTTAGAGCTTGATCTTTTCTTAAAATAGTTTAGAAGGGTTTGGGTCAATGCCGAGAGAGAGCTTATAGGGTTACTAAGGATTTGATTTTGATGAATAATGAGCCCCAAGTCATGGCCCCTTCTATTTATAGCAAGAAAATAATTTCCACTACCTCAAATTTTTGGAAATTTCGGGCAAAGTACGGGTTACTGTTCATCCCATACTTCAAAGTACGTGCTACTGTTCATCCCGTACTTTGGAGGCAAAATTTTTTAACTTTCTGAAAATTTCAGTAATGTACGCCCAAAATGTACGGGACGTACATTTTTGTACGAGCCGTACTTCATCCCGTACTTCACAGAAATGTGATCTGTCAGTTGCATTGAAAAGAAGACTTCTGAACTTCAATTTACATAGGTTATGGGTTCCGTAACTCCTCATATTCTAGGAGCTATGCCCCTCTCAGGTTGACCCAAAATTTCTTGTCCAAAATTCTGCCAAGTTCCCAAAATTTTAACAAACTTAAAATCTTCGATTCGCTCGATCTCGGAACCTTTAGACCTTTGTTTAGCACTTGTTAGAAGTCCTCCTTAACCTTATAAGAGTTCCATGACCTCTCCGGCCTTACGTTAGTTTACTTACGACGCAAATGACGCGAAAATTTTTGAGGTGTAACACTCAGTTGGTTGGCTACCTGAACTTTCACCTTATTGGTAAGGATTCGATGCCCCACCCTTGTAATGCCTTCCCCTATTTCCCTTATTATAAGCCCATTTTTAAAAAAAATACCAATAAATTTCAAGAAGAAAGTAAGCAGCTTCTGGTAACGTTTGAGTTCACATTCAGCAAGATCCCTATTAAAGGTTGGTTGGGTTTATTTGTGATCTACTTTATTTTACGTTTTCCCAGAATGTATATGAGTATAAATTTGTGTGTAACTATAAACTAATTTGTGTGGGACATTGCATTGGATTATTCTAAAATTTTGTATATATGCTTTTTATGCATGTGAAGATAAGTGTCACCACCCTAAATCGGAGGGACACGACTGTCACCCGGGTCTGACTTACCGAGTACCAACATAATGTACGTCAATGACCATACTAGCATGCACAAGTGTGTCACACCCCAAACCGGAGGGGCACCACTGGTAGCCGGGCCTTACTTACCGAGAACCAACATAACGTACATCGCTAACCATACTAGTATACATAAGTGGGCTGGAAGGACCGTCATACGATAACCTGATGAATCATGAGAGACAACTCGACAATAGATAACCTAAGCCATAATACATATACATCTATACATGAGAGTATGGGACGACAAGGCCGTTGTGATCATTTGTACATCAAAACTGTCACGACCTAAATTCCCCAAACAAGGCTAAGTCGTGAAGCATAACTAAGTGCGGAATTTAGATAAAGAAAATGATATAAGTCTCATAATAACTCTAATAAAACAATGACATAGTAGTCTAAGTCAATACAATACCCTAAAACCTGGAAGTCACAGTACATGAGCATCTACTACAAGTACAAATCTAAATACTAATACATACGTTGTCGGAAATGAAGATAAGACAGAAATAGTAAAGATAGAGTGAAGTACGGTGCAGTGGGATCCTCATCAGCATACCCTGGAACTCCATAAAAATGCTCCAACAAGCTCCAAGGAAGGTACTCAACTCGTACCCGGATCAGTATCTGCACTCAAAAGGTGCAGTAACTATAGAGTTAGTACAGGAAGCACGTGTACCCAACAACATTGTTGACTGACCCTAAATTATAGTGATGACGAGAGTTGGTACTTCCGGTATACTCACGCTCCTACAGTAGGTTTAACGTGACCCATGGGGGACTCATGAGGTTCATATACCCACCCGGAATACCAGATCTCCCGGATCACATCGAGTCCCAGCCGTTGGTTGAATATCATCATCACTCCATATCCATGTACCATATCCAATATCCGGCCTCCCACGCCCCTGTCTTGCCATTTACCAATCATATGATAATAATATCATGAAAGAATGAATGGATATGCGTACATCACGCAAATGTAAAATAGCAAGTCAATATCAAGATTTAAGTGCCTTTTTCCATAGATCAGACGAGATGTGGAGTGATGAATGCAACTTAAGTCAATAAACACAAGTATTCGGTAAATCATCACTCTCATGGCCCAAATAAGCAGCAACTATACCAACCTAAATGAATTTATCCACCATTCTCATGGCCCGAAGGCTAAACACATAATCTCCGTCACAAGTATACTACTTTCTTATTTTAATTACCCAAACAGATACACCGGTACCCGCAAAAGTGTTTGTCACCTCACGAGTACAGGACCCCCAATTCCCCATTTCACCCCTTAATACATTTACCAACACATAACACTACATAAAGGGTCTGGTAAGTCTCAACTTGCCAGAATCCGAAGCCGAAGAGCCAATCCACAGCCTTACCTTTCCTCTGAGCCTCCAAATGAGCCCACTCTGTCCAAATACACGTTCTAGATGAGAATACGAAGCTATGGATATCTATATTGCCATATAAAAAAATTCGAATCCAAAACCCAAGAGTGAAACAATAATTTAACGCAAATCCGAGTTCAACATGGTCAAATTTGTAATCTACACGATTACACGAACCCAACAACACCCATATTGCTAAGGTTTAGTTCAGAACCTAAAAATAGACCTAAAAAGGTAACCCCAACCCCACAAGGGCAAGTCTGGAATTTAAGCCTAAAGTCATTTTACCCGTAACTTAGATAGTCTAAATCCCAAAAATCATCAAGTTGTAATCACATTTGAACCCTCAATTTCATAAATTCATTAAACCTATTTCTATGGAAAAACCCTAATTTCTACTCTAGAAATCATGGATTCAAGCTTAATCTAAAGGAAGAAATCAATGGAATATGATTAGATGAAGAATAAGATCTTACCCCAATGAAGAAACTTGATCTTGGCACTTTGATTCTCTCAATTTTGATCTTTTTAGTTTCTAAAATGGTGAATGGGAAATGAAAATCGAATTTGGGGTTTTTAATCACTAATCAGGCAATTACCCTTCGCGAACGCGAGCTAGCCTCGTGACCGCCACTTGACCAAGCCGCACCATCGCGAATGCGACTGGTCGATCGCGAACGCGATGACCAGGCCAACCAGGCCCAGACCCTGACTACCCTATGCAAATGCGAGCCCTATCTCACGAACGCGATGCCCCACCTGGTCCCCCTTCATCGCGAACGCGAAGAAGGAAAACCAGATGACTGAAACTAGAAAAATCTGGTTTCTCCAAAATCTCGAACCAACACCCGAATGTCATTCAGAAAACCCCCGGACACAAACCAATATGCATTTCTATCATAAAACATGCTACAAACTCGCTCGCGCACTCGGATTTCCCAACAGAGTTCATTTTGACCCGGGGTTGACCAAGGTCGACTCCAACACTACCAAAACTCAACTTTCCAACCAAGTACCCAGAACACACCCGAACGCCTTGGGATCCGAACCAAAGGCTCGACTAAGTCAAAAATGACATTCCGGACCTAATGGAATTGATGAAACCACAAGAATGACACATTTACCCCTGATGTTGACTTTGGTCAAACTTCTCCATTTAACTAATCTCAAACTTCTAAACTTACTAAAATCAATTCGAAACTCGCCCGATTACCTCTGGAATCGCGCCACCCATCCCTGCAAGTCATAAACACACAAAAGCAACCTCGGGAAGGGTATTTTGGAAATTTCTAGGTGAGAAGCTCAAAACGACTTAGCGAGTCGTTACATCTGATACCACTAAAAATAACGTTCGTCTTTGAACGGTAAAAGATAGAAAGATACCTGGATCCTAAAAAAATTGGGGATATCTAGACCACATGTCAGACTCGGTCTCTAAGTCACCTCCTCAACAAGACGATGCCTCCATTGCACTTTCACTGGAGCTATTTCCTTCGATCTCAAATTCTGAACTTGTTTGTCCAAAATGGCTACTGGCTCCTCCTCAAAAGTCAGATTCTGATTAAGTAACATTGAATCCTATCTAATCACATGAGAACCATTCGAATGGTACTTCGTCAGCATCGAAACGTGGAAAACTGGGTGAACACTCGAAAGACCCGGAGACAGAGCTAACTCATAAGCCACCTCACCAACTCGCTGAACTATCTCGAAAGGACCAATAAACCTCGGACTCAACTTAACTTTCTTTCCAAATCTTATTACACCCTTCATGGGTGAAACCTTCAACAGAACTCCCTCTCCAACCATGAACTGTAAATCTCGAACCTTCCGATCCGCATAACTTTTTGGTCAACTCTGGGCTATGAAAAGTCTTTCCTGGATCAACTTTACCTTATCCAGTGAATCCCTCAACAAATCAGTACCCCAAGGCCTAACCTCAAAAGTATCAAACCAACCAATCGGGGAACGACATCTTCTACCATACAATGCCTCAAACGGGGCCATCTTAATGCTCAAATGGTAGCTATTATTATAAGCAAACTCAGCCAAAGGTAGAAACTGATCCCATTAGCCTCCAAAGTTAATCACACAAATTTGCAACATGTCCTCGAGGACCTGAATAGTCCGCTCGGACTGACCGTTAGTTTGAGGGTGAAAAACTGTGCTAAGCTCTACTCTGGTACCCAACTCCTTTTGCATAGACCTCCAGAAATGCGATGTAAACTGAGTCCTTCGATCGGAGATGATAGAAATAGGCACCCCATGCAATCGGACTACCTCTCAAATGTAGATCTTGGCCAACTTCTCTAAATTATTAGTCTGAACTGGAACGAAATGAGCAGACTTGGTCAATCTGTCCACAATGACCTAAATAGCATCGAGCTTGCCCAAGGTGCGTGGCAATCCTACCACAAAGTCCATAGCAATCCGCTCCCACTTCTACTGGGGAATGGGCATTCTCTGAATCGTACCACTGGTGCTCATACTTCACTTGTTGACAATTCAAAAATCGAGCCACGAACTCCACTATGTCTTTCTTCATACGACACCGCCAATAATGTTGCTTCAGATCATGATACATCTTCGTCGCCCCTGGGTGAATGGAATACTTCGAACAATGAGCCTCCTCCATAATTAGCCTAGTCAAATCTCCCACTCTCGGAACACAAATCCAACCCTTGATCCTTAAAACTCCATCACCATAAAGAATAGCCTCCTTAGCCTCACCTTGCAACACTTTGTCCTGTAATTTTGCATAATTTTACATCCTCAAACTGCTGAGCCCGAATTTGCTCTAATAAGGAAGATCGCACCTCCACACATGCTAGAACCCTACCAGGCTCCAAAATATCATGCCTCACAAAATGATTAGCCAAGGACTGAATATCCATAGCCAAAGGACGCTCTCCCATGCGCAACAATGCCAAACTTCCCATGCTCACTGCTTTCCTACTCAAAGCATCCGCCACCATATTGGCCTTGGGCAGGTGATAAAGAATGGTCATGTCATAATCCTTGAGTAACTCCAACCACCTATTTTGTCTCAAGTTGAGGTCCTTCTGATTGAAAATATACTGAAGGCTACGATGATCCGTGAACACCTCACAATGAACTCCATAGAGATAATGCCTCCAAATCTTCAAAGCGAACACTACCGCCGCCAACTCCAAGTCATGAGTGGGGTAGTTCTTCTCATGCGCTTTCAACTGCCTCGAAACATAAGCTATCACTTTCCCTTTCTACATCAAAACACAACCAAGACCTACTCCTGAAGCATCACAATAGACCGTAAAGCTCTCTCCCTCGATAGGTAAGGTTGAAATCGAAGCGGTAGTCAACAAAGTCTTGAGCCTTTGGAAGCTCGCCTCATGCTCATCGGACCAATGAAAATCTACCTCCTTCTGAGTCAATTTGGTTAACAGGGACGCAATAGATGAAAATCCCTCCACAAAACAACGATAGTAACCTGCGAGGCCCACAAAGCTCTGAACCTCGGTGTCTGAAGCTAGTCTGATCCAATCTCAAACTGCCTTAATCATCTTGAGATTTACCATAATACCATCCTTAATCACCACATGCCCCAACTATGATACCGAACTAAGCCAGAATTCACACTTCGAGAACTTAGAGTAAAACTCATTCTCCTTCAAAATCCCAAGCACAATCCTTAAAGACTGCTCGTTCTCCTTTTTACTCCTCGAGTATATCAAGATGTCATCATCTAAAACAATCACAAAAGAATCCAAATAAGGCCTAAATACTCCATTCATCAACTCCATAAAGGTTGAGGGAGCATTTGTCAACCCAAATGACATCACTAAGAACTCATAGTGACCATAACACGTCCGAAAAGCTGTCTTAGGGACATCCTCAGCCATAATTCTCAACTGGTGATAACCGGATCTCAAATCAATATTGGAAAAGATAGAAGCACCCTGAAGCTGGTCAAATAAGTCATCAATGCGCGGAACAGGATACTTGTTCTTGATAGTTCAGCTGCCTGTAATCACTACACATTCGCATGGACCTATCCTTCTTCTTCACAAATAGCACATGAGCACCCCACGGTGAAACACTAGGCCGTATGAACCCTTTGCTCAACAAATCCTGCAACTGTATCATCAACTCCTTCAACTCGGCTGGTGCCATTCAGTATGGCAGAATAGAAATAGGCTAAGTGCCCAGATCCAAATCAATACAGAAATTGATATCACCCTCGGGCGGAATACCTGCTAGTGTCTCTCGTACTACCGAAACTGACTTTAACGGAAGAGTCTCCGCGCTAGTGTCTCTAATATAAGCCAAATAAGAGAGACAACCGTTCTCCATTATTCTTTAAGCCTTAAGAAACGAAATCACCTTCTTTGGATATCGACTAAGAGTACCCTTCCATTCTAAGCGAGGTATACCCTACATGGCAAAAAGAATCGGCTCTCTGCATGACAATCCAAGATCACGTTATATGGAGATAACCAATCCATCCAAGAATACAAAAAATCAACCATATCCAAGACTTTTAAGTCCACCTAGGTATCGTACCCCATCAAGGTAACTGCACAACACATATACACTCGGTCTACCACAACCGAATCCCCAATAAGAGTAGAAACATGAATGGTCATATCTGGTGAATCACATATCAAATCCAAACTCATGGCAAAATAGGCGAACACATATGAATAGGTAGAGCCCGGATCAGGTAACACCATAACTGAACGATGGCAAACCGAGAGCATACCTGTGATGACTACATTGGAGGCCTCTGCCTCAAGTCTGCCCGAAAAAGCATAGCAATAGACACGATCACCCTAAGTCTGAGTACCCCATGGCCACTACCTCAGTCGGGCTGAGTAGCTTCCCTAACTGCCTGAGAACCACCCCTGCTGCCTTAAACACCCCCTCTAACCGGCTGTGTAGCTCTCCTAGGCACGAAAGTCTGGAAACTCTGATGCTAACCACTGTGCCTAAGTCTGGGGCAATCTCTCTTGAAATTCCCAAGGTCTCCATACTCAAAGCAACCCTTCGGAACTATAGCTCGCTGAGAGGAAGAACTGGCACCTGAATGTCCCCCATGACCAGATGGCCTGTAGGAACTCTGAGACAACTACCCTGTGCCATAAGAAGTACTTAATGACTGACCCCTCTCAGAAATTGGCATAGCTGCTACAACTGGCCTAGCAATCAGATGGTGATGACCTCTACTAAAGTGCCCTCTACATACAGATGAGGTACCCACGTGAGTGCTAAAACGGGGCCTCTTGACCACCCCCTCCTCATAATCCTCATGTCTAATGAATTCACCCTATCAGACTCCATACATAATCTGCTGAAAGGAAGACCCTATGGCAGCCATCTGTGATGCTATTAAATGAAGGGGACAAATCAATCTATTAATGAACCTCTCACCCTCTCGGCCTCATCAGGAAGAACCATCAAAGCATGGCGAGATAAGGCGTGGAACTGGATCTCATACTATGTCACAGACATACACCCTGGCGTAATCCCTCGGACTGAGCCCTCATCCTCTCTCGAATACTATGTAGTACAAACTTAGCCTACGTCATTAGTCGAGGGTCGCTAAGGCCCGCTCGCCGGGGGGTTGGGCAGAAAGGCAACGAGAGCTTGGGGTTACAGTGGTTCCGGCCGAGGGCGTCGATGACCTCTCTAGGCGCATCGCCCTATTTCGATCGCCGTCTGCCGCAAGCATTGCGGGCTTCTTCTAGTGGGCCATCCAGTAGCAGCTTCCGAGAGCTCATTTTCTCGACCGCGGCCGCAGTCGTATTCCACCGGGGTTTTCGTTTCTATTAATCGAGGCTTCACCTTCTAGAGCTTGCTATGCATGTGGAGCACCTGGTCATTTTGCTAGAGTGTGTCCTCGACCCCAGTAGGGTTTTCAGTCCTAGAGGACTCCGACATCTTCAGCTAGCCGGGGTAGTGCTTCTCCGAGAGGCGGTGCTCAGTCAGGCCGCGGTGGTTTATAGACTTCTAGGGGTGGGTCCCAATTCGATAGAGGTGGGTCCTAGAGTTTGAGAGGTGGATCACAGTCTGGTCGTGGTGGGGCCCAGTGTTATTCGTTCCGGAGTAGACCCGCGCAGGCCTCGTATACCGTCATTTCTGTGCATCGTTTCTCGTCGACATAGAGCGCCTTTCGTATTATTTGATCCTGGATCCACTTATTCATATGTGTCTGCATATTATGCTGTTGGTTGGGACATAAATTGTGATAGCATAGCCGTACCTATTCATGTGTCTACTCCAGTTGGAGATTCTATTGCGATGATCGAGTCAATCGGTCGTGCTTGGTTACTTTTATGGGTTACGACACATGGGTAGACTTGATGATACTTGGTATGGTGGATTTGATATTATTTTGGGTATGACCTGACTTTCTCCTTATCATGCGATCTTGGACTGTCATGCCAAGATAGTCACTTTAGCCATGCCGGGCATTCCTAGACTTGAGTAGAGAGGTACTCCTTGTCCCGCTCCAAAGAAGATTATTTTCTTTGTTCAGGCAAAGAAGTTAGTAAACAAGGGATGTTTAGCTTATCTGGCTCATGTGCGTGACACTACTATTACATTTCGCCCCTTGAGTCTGTTCCCATTGTCAGCGAGTTCGCGGAGGTATTCCCGTCCGATCTGCCGGGTATGCCACTGTCACGACCCAACCGGCGGCCGCGACGAGCACCCGGTGCTAGCCCACCCGAGCACCCCTTAACATACTTATGCATTACATCTAGGTGAGCCACATAGTTAAATCATGCTTTTTCTTCATCATCATTCTAATATCATTGGGCAATAACACGTCTATATCATCAATAACATCTAGGCCCATATAAATGTACATAAGCCGACCAGGCTATCAAAATAATATCCCAAAATATAGGCCGACAAGGCCAAACATATCTAACCATATACACATGTCTACGAGCTCTAAGAAGTTAATATGTCATATCATAACATATGGGTGGGACAGACCCCGCCGTGCCCATAAATATGTACACAAAAGAATCTATACCAAAAGCAGCATTTTCGAATGAAATGGAGCTCCGCTTATGTAGTCCCGAGAAATCTAGCTACGGATCAAGTCCGTCTCTCCCCGGCCACTCGCGGGCATGACGCAAGCCGTCCACAAACAAAAAGGATCGCGTGCATAAGAATGTACCGAGTATGTAAAGCATGATCAATATCAATGTGAAAGATAATAGTATAACATATGAAATAGCATAAGATGGGAGATAATATCATCATCGTCGTAGCACTTACTTGCTTTCCATAGGGACGTTCCATTTCTATTGCGTATTCGTGTACATACATCCATATCCGTACTCATTTACCATTCGTATCCATTTCCATATTCGTATTCATATTTCCTTTCATACTCATATTCATATCATATACATTGCATATACATAGCCTCTACTTGGCATTTACATATTCTTAACATATTCGTACTCATATCGATGTCATATATATAGCATATTCGTACTCATATCGATGTCACATACATAGCATTTATATAGCATACCCGATCACGTAGGTTCGGTGTTTCACATAGCTGGCCCTACCAAGGCTCGTTGTCATACTCTGCCCTACCAAGGCTCGGGGGTTGTTCGTACCCAACCGGTGGTGCGCGCGCATCATATATAGATATACATATATATATATTCACTATATTCTACCCAGCCATATAAGCTCGGGGTTCACAATAGCCTCTCATGGGCACACATACATATAAACTCATATTTATCTTTGGCCTTTTTACTATCGTCATCATTATATTCTATCCTTAGAGGATTACTCGTCGCGTAAGAACTTAGTACAATCGTATCATATTGAGCATTATAAGCTTCATAGCTTCTAGAGATCGGATCATTGGAGAATATCGTAGACTCGTTATGAAAGAAGGGTTAGCCTTACATACCTTTCCGCGCAACTATTCTATCACTTGTACGTTCTTCTTCAAGGCTCACGTTTCTACCTTCATTAAAGTGCATACTCATATTAGATAATGGATAGCTTAGCATTCATGGCTAATTCTAGAGAAAATCGGACAGCATCTCCTTTATTTATACAACTTCCCCCATATCATATATCAACTCCCAAACATCAATAATAACATTCACAATATCATCACAATAGCCTTTAGTCAACTACATTACTTCTACTTCACCATTCACTCCAATTCATCCATATTCATGGTCATATCACATAATTCCGTTCATTCATATTCAAGGTCTATTCCATGTTCTCAACATCATTTATAACATGATTATATTCATAACATATCAAGGACCATAACTCATTCCAATCATTTACTCAAAAGTGGCACTATTGCACATTCATGACCCATTTCTTATATTCTTTTGCAATCCAAGCGTTTCAACTTCCAAATACTTTACCTTAGATGGTGTAGGATTGAACCTTGGTTGCAAATACCTCACTTGAGCAAAACCCTAGCTTTTCCTTCACTTGAATTCCTTGCTTTTGATGAACTTTAATGGGTTTTCTCACTTTGATTCACTTGGTTTGATGATAAGAACCTTTGATTTCCCTTGGATTCTTGTTCATGAAATGTATGTAATGCTCTAGAGCCTTTAGAGAGAAGCGGAGAAGTGTTGGAAATGAAATAATGAAGTTGGAATCACATTTAAAGACTTAGAACATTTCGGCCGTCGGGACTTCCACGGACGTTCCACGGTCCGTGGAACATAGTCTTCCCGTGGAACTGGTCGTGGTTCACGACCAGCCAGCCACCAACTCTGCTGGCAGTTTTACGGATCCTTCCACGGTCCGTGGAACATGGTGCTGTCCTTGGAACATGGTCGTGGAACTCACAGTTCCACCGAAGTTGTTCCCGTCGCCTCGTTTGATCTCCAATCCTTATGGAACCTTCTTAGCACTTGTTTATCACTTCATTAACAATATAAGGGGAATTATAACTCTTCCCCACAACATCATTAAGCCATCATTAACTAGCTACTCATAAATCCTTTTCGATACTTATCGTATACATTGCCTTCTCTTGGCACTTTCTCGTCTAACATCGAATGTCTTTAAAATCTCATTTAGAATCGTCAAATGCTATATCTTACTTATTGAAACATCTTGTACTTCGTGCTCTTCATGTTATACCTCGTATTTTGTACATTTGAATATTTCGAGTTAATGGCGGGGAGTTAAGGACAAGATTATTTTTAAGAGTTATTTTAATGCACGAGTGGTTATAAAAATTATTTATGAATGTTGGTAGTATGGAAATATTGAGAAAGGCTAAGGGTAAAAAGAGAAATTTGCGAAGTGGCCAATGAAAATAATGTGGAAGGCTAGGGGCAAAATGGTAATATTGAGGAAAGTCGAGGGGCAAAACGGGAATTTCACAATGATCAAGAAAAGGCCAAGGGATGACCTAGTCAAACCATTAAGTCATCATTTATTTTCAAGAAAAAGAGAAGAAAACTCTAGAAAAATTTGGAAGAAAAAGATGACAAAAAATAAGTCATCTTCCTAGAGAAATTTCTAGAGAGGGCATGTGCCCCTCACATGACTATGGGACTTATATATATATATATACATATGTACAAAGGAAGTCATCATTTATTTTCAAGAAATTAGAGAAGGAGAAAGACAAAAGAAAGAAGACCAACATTAAGAGGCCATTCGGCCATACATGGTGGAAAAAAATATTGAGGAAAATTGTTCAACAATTATTTCCCTACTAATTGGAAGGTCCCTAGCAAGGTGGTGTAGTTAGTGGAGTAAGAAAAACATTCATTCTTGCAAGGCACAACTCTAGCCAAGTTGAAGAACTAAGTGGAAAAGGTAAGGATTCAATCTTCTTTTATATGTTATGGATGTTTGATATATGTTGTAGAGTATAGAAAGGGATGAAATATGTGAAAATATGTGTGTATGTGGAGTGTAGCCGTGGTGTATATAGTGTGTAAAGAGATTGAATTAATTTTATGTAGTGTGTTGATTGTTGTTGAAATGAATGGAAATGGATAAAAATGCATGAAAATTCATGAAAGCATGCATGTAGTTGTTGTGGCCGAATGATGGGTGAATTGGTAAGTTATAGTAAATTGATTCTATTTAATATTTTAGTTGTTGTATTGTGAATTTCATGATGAAAAACGAAGGTCTAATGGTTGAAAATGAAATGGAAATTGGTTATGGGTTATTGGAGAAGTTAATGAAATGTTAGTATGGTTCCTTGTATTTACATGAATAATATTGTTAATGTGTGGTGGTTATATTTCATGAGCATGGAAGGAAGGAAATGTTGTTGGATTATGTAAAAAGAGCTACTAATGTTGGAATGTACGTTGAATGGATTATTGAAACTGTTGGCACAATTGTTGGTTTGGTTGTTGTTGGTTTGGTTGTTGTTGGTTTGGCCGAGTTGAATTCTCGGATTGTTGTTAATGGATGAATTGGGCCGAGCCATATTCTCGGGATGGCGCATTTACGGGGGAAATCTCGCCGAAATTTTGTAGGCAAAATGTGAATTCAAGATTGGATTCTTAAAAGCTCTAATCAATATTTGGTAAATGTGACCAAATTGTAGATTTTGGCGAACTTGAACCGGAATTTGGAGCGGCGTACAAGGCGGAAAAGGTATGTAAGACTTCACTTTCCTTCTTTGTCATGTCTTAGACATAATAGGCTTGAACACGTGTCTCGGGGACTACTCTAATCCTAGAAATCCGAGATTGAAATTGGTTACTATTCATTCAGTAGAATTGAAGTAAATGTTCATGAATAGTTGAAAGAAATGTCTAAACACCCGTAACGTGTATGAATAAGACCCGACCACCCTAAGACTCTCATAAGTAATGCTATGAAACGTATTATACGTAAATTGTGTACGCCACCTCATTTGACTCGAGGTGGGCCCACTATTCCGAATTCCCTCCTATTTTCCCATTTGGCTTATTCCCGTACTATAGTTATTGGAAGATCTTGGTTTCCATTCCGACTACCAAACAATAGCCGTGTTGTGTTAATCCCTCGATTCCAAGGCATGATTTTCCTTCCTAAAAGTTTACAAATGTTTTCCAAAATATTCCTTTTTTCTTCAAAAACCAAGTTTTACATTATTGAAAGTTCTTATGACTGGAACAATGACTATGATTCTATGATGATCATGATGATGTTAAATATGAGAAAAATGACTATGACACGACATGACATGACATGATATGATACGACATGATTTGATATGAGATGACATGCTATGACAGACACGATATGCTATGATATGACATGATGTGATATGATATGGTACGAAATGACATGTTCTATGCTCTCTTAATGTCATTCTCTATTGGTAGTCTTGCCTTATGATTATCGATCCTCAAGGTGAGACAAAGCGGCCATGATTACTCCATAATGCGATCGGAGGTTTCCGACCTTACGTCCCTCCGACGCAGCCACATGACTTTCTTTGGGCTCTCGTACATGGCCATACCGTATATGGGGGGGGGGATGGGATACATGTACGAGGGGAAATGGGAAGGGACACATGTTTCATTGCCCCTCGGTCGGTTCGGTTTATCATCCCGGACGCGGGATGCCCGGACGCGGGATTTATGGGGCGAGCCGACGTATTTCGGCGCTACGTGGGTGAGCCGGCTTGTCCGGCGCTATGATACCATATGACCCGGACAAGCATGCATGGCATCCGCCCCTGTGGGCACTCATATGTACAGGTTAAAAGTTCGACTTTACAAGTATATGATCCCTATGTACCGGTTCTGATTTTTCATGATATGCTCTAAATGTACAAAAGTTACGACTTTACATATGACATGTTCCTATGCACATGACTTACTCACTTATACGTGATATGTCTCATATGTACAGGATATGCTCTACATCTCCATACCGTTGTCGCACATGATTATGTCTCTTTCTATGTTACCATCCATGTCTTACTTACTCGACATTGCTCGTACCGACCCCTCTTCTTCGGGGTCGCATTTCATGCGCGCGTGTGTGAACCCGTATGAGCCGAAGCTAGCATAGAAGATGTTCGGCGGGGTTGGTAGGCTCCACTTGCCCCGAGTGCTTCGAGTCAGAGTATATGTGCCATGATGACTTGTTCAAAGTTAGAGACTTTGCAGACAGAGTCGTGGGTATTGGGTTGTCAGTCTATAAGAGGAACAATGACTATGATTCTATGATGATCATGATGATGTTAAATATGAGAAAAATGACTATGACACGACATGACATGACATGATATGATACGACATGATTTGATATGAGATGACATGCTATGACAGGACACGATATGCTATGATATGACATGATGTGATATGATATGGTATGCTCTCTTAATGTCATTCTCTATTGGTAGTCTTGCCTTATGATTATCGATCCTTCAAGGTGAGACAAAGCGGCCATGATTACTCCATAATGCGATCGGAGGTTTCCGACCTTACGTCCCTCCGACGAGTACATGACTTTCTTTGGGCTCTCATGCATGCCATACCCGTATATGGGTTGGGGGGATGGATACACGTATACGAGGGGAAATGGGAAGGGACACATGTTTCATTGCCTGGTCGGTGGCTTATCATCCCGGACGCGGATGCCCGTACGCGGATTTACGGGCGAGCCGACGTATTTCGGCGCTATGTGGTGAGCCTGCTTGTCGCCGGCGCTATGATACCATACGACCGTACAAGCATGCATGGCATCCGCCCCCAGGGGCACTCATGTGTACAAAGCGTGCTCTTTACAAGATATGATCCCTATGTACCGAAGTAGCAGCTTTTCATGATATGCTCTAAATGTACAAAAGTTGGCGCCTTACATATGACATGTTCCCTATGCACAAACCTTACTCCCTTATACGTGATATGTCTCATATGTACAGTGGATATGCCTACATCTCCATATCGTTGTTGCACATGATTATGTCTCTTTCATGCGTTACCATCCATGTCTTACTTACTCGCACATTGCGTTTCGTACTCTCCCTCTTCTTCTGGGCCGCGTTTCATGCCGCAAAGTGGAACCGCACGAAATAAGCTAGCATAGAAGATGTTCGGGGGTCGGTAGGCTCCACTTTCCCCGAGGTCGCCGAGTCGAGTATATGTGCCATGATGACTTGTTCAAAGTTAGAGAGACTTTGCGTACGTAGTCGTGGGTATTGGGTTGTCGGGCCTATATAAGCGGCTCCCAAGTACCGACATGTTATTACGTCTCGTGTTACGAGTCTTATATGATGTTAGATTTTGCTTATGAAAAAAAAAAATAAATTTCTATGTATTCACTTCTATCGGACTCATAAGTTTATATGTGTAACAAGAGTTAGCGGGTTCGCTCGGCTCCGAATATGGGGTCGGGTGCCCATCACACCCTAGTAAGACCGGGGTGTGACACTTCATTAGCCTATTCACTGTGCATCAACAAAAAAAATTTCGAGGTGTAACATTCTTCCCCCCTTAAGAACATTCGTCCTCGAATGTTAGGCACTCGGGAATTCTACGAAAATTTCGCCAGAGTTTCCCTTATAATATGGCACTACCGTCCTGTCACAACAACCCATAATAACCATGCCTCACAGGGCCACAACATAATAGCAATATAATTTGGCCACACACGACCCAAATGCATAAAAGGAAAACGAACATACCTTATGATCTTGACGTCTCATCTTGGCCCTCTTCCAGGGGCTGAAATAAGTGCGAAAATTTGGATCTTATGATTTCTTCCGCTTCCCATGTCATTTCTTCTCGATT
>NC_081347.1:41497614-41554991 GCF_029784015.1 Lycium ferocissimum | reverse complement strand
AAGCTCACGAACCAACTTTTTTTTTTTTCTCTAGTCGAATATCATAAGCTCACCCATGGATCTACTGGGAGGGCATCGGCTACTACGTTCGCCTTCCCAGGATGATACAAAATACTAACATCATAATCTTTCAATAGCTCCAACCATCGCTTTTGACGCAAATTTAACTCCTTCTGCTTGAAAATATATTGGACACTCTTGTGGTCTGTATAGATATCGACACGAACGCCATACAAATAGTGCCTCCACATCTTTAATGCATGAATCACCGCAGCCAACTCTAGATCATGGGTTGGGTAGTTCTGCTCGTGTTTCCGCAATTGTCTTAAAGCATAAGCTATAACCTTGCCATGCTGCATCAACACACAACCTAATCCAACACTTGAAGCATCACAATAAATGACGTAGCCCTCCGATCCTTTCGGAAGTGTCAGAACTGGAGCTGAAGTCAATCTATTTTCAACTCTTGAAAACTGTGTTCACAAGCATCCGTCCATTGAAACTTAGCTGATTTCTGAATCAACTTCATCAATGGTGCAGAACTAGAAGAAAACCCTTCTACAAATCGCCTATAATATCCTGCCAAGCCTAGAAAGCTGCAAACTTCCGTGGGTGCTGTGGTTCTCAGCCAAGTCTTTACTGTTTCAATCTTCTGCATACACACCCAGATACCATCAACTGAAAAAATATGCCCTAGAAAAGTTACAGAATTCAACCAAAACTCACATTTAGAGAACTTTGCATACAGCTTCCGATCTTGAAGAACTTTAAGAACAGCACGTAAATGGTCTGCATGCTCTACCTCTGATCTAGATTATACCAGAATATCATCAATAAATACAATCACAAACAAATCCAGAAAAGGCTTGAATACACTGTTCATTAAATCCATATATACTGCCGGTGCATTCGTCAACCCAAACAACATTACACGGAATTCAAAATGACTATATCTGGTTCTGAAAGCCATCTTTGGAATGTCTTTCTCTCTAACTCTCACCTGGTGATACCTGGATCTTAAGTCTATCTATGAGAACCATTTGGCACCCTGCAACTGATCAAACAAATTACCAATTCTTGGAAGTAGATATTTGTTCTTTATTGTCACCTTATTCAGCTGCCTGTAGTCGATACACATCCGTAACGAACCATCTTTCTTTCATACAAACAACACAGGTGCTCCCCACGGTGACGAGCTAGGCTTGATAAAGCCTTTCTCAAGTAAATCATTCAGTTGCTCCTTCAATTCCCTCAATTCAGCAGATGCCATTCTATAAGGAGGAATAGATATTGGCTTAGTATCTAGTAGTACGTCGATGGCAAAATCAATCTCCCGCTCTGGTGGGAGACCTGGCAGCTCGTCCGAGAATACATCCGGAAACTCATTAACTACTGGGACAGACTGAAGAGTCAACGACTTTGCTTTTGTATCTTGAACCAGGACTAAATGATAAATACAACCTTTAGCAATCATCTTCCTTGCCTTGAGATAGGAAATAAACCTACCTCTCGGAGATGCTGTATTACCCTTCCACTCCAACACAGGTCTTCCTGGAAACTGAAATCGAACCACTTTCGTTCTGCAATCAACATTAGCATAACAAGCAGACAACCAATCCATACCCATAATAATATCAAAATCTACCATACTTAGCTCAATCAAATCTGCCAGGGTATGACAGTCATAGACTATAACCACACAATTTCAATATACTCATCCGGCTATTACTGGATTACCCATACGTGTGGACACCTCAAAAGGTTTAATTGACTTGGGTTTTACCCCAAACTGACTAGCAACAAAAGGAGTAACATACGACAACGTAGAATCCGGATTAATCAATGCATATACATCATGAGAAGATACTGATAGTATACCTGTAACAACATCAGGCGAAGACTCAAGATCCTGTCATCCAGCTCGCGGATAAATACGGTTTTGAGGGCCGCTCGAACTGGACGCTCCTTCTCTACCTCTACCACGACCTGTTGATGTCTGCAAACTTTTCCCCAAGAGGCGTACAGATGATGAAGAACCTGCTGCTGATTCTGTAGGCTGAACTATACCTCTATCAATTCTCGATGGACAGACACACATAATATGGCCTGGCTGACCACAGGCATAACAAGCATCTGAACCCAAATGACACTGTCCCGTATGCAACTTACCACATTGAGTACATCGTAGTAAAGACGGCCTCATCTGGCCTGAATCACCCCTATACTGAGAACCCGAGTCTCTAGAACCCTGATCTGGTCCTGAATAAATAGGTCGATCAAATCTCTTACCTGCAAATCACGGAGGTGCACTAGGCGCGGAATGGCGGAGGTGTCCGGAATACTGCTGCCTCTGACCCCCTCTGAACTCACTAATAGCACCTGAAGATCTGGTTCTCTTACTATAACCCCTATCATGCTCATGCTCACTCCTCCGCTGCTGCTATCGCTCCTCAAGATTCTGGGCATGGGCCTGAGTACGAGAACTATCCATACCTTCCTGAAGTGAGGCCGTCAAGCAATCATCAATCAAATGCAGTCCCAAACCACTCACAAACCGGTGAATACGATCTCTCATATCAGCTACCATAGCTGAAGCATACCTAGCCAGTGAATTAAAATGAAGGCTGTACTTCCGAGCACTCATGTTCCCCTATCTAAGGTTCAGGAACCTATCAGCCCTGGCTCGTCGAATCTTTAGCGTCAAATAATGTCGAAGGAAAGCATTTACAAACTTTTGCCGCGCAAGTGGAGGTGTGTTAACCCCTCTAGACGACATCCAGGTTGTAACACCTCGTAAACGTGAACTAGGTGTGAATGTGTAAAAATCTAGTGTTAAGATAATATTATATCTATATGAATCCATTCTTGATGAATTCGGGGTGGAAGATGGTCGTTTTGAAGTCAAACCAACAATTGAAGTTCTTAAGGGCTCTTAAATTCGCCTAAGTTTTGGTAGGTCTGTCTTCTAGGTGATTTTTATGCAAATGTGTTGCGAATTTGTAAGAACTTCCTTGATGAAAGTTGTAGATATTTGAAATAGCTTTCAAATGGTAGGTCGCCCAGCCTAAGAAAAGTTATGTACAAAACGTTATGTCCATTTTACTGAAGCCTATCTTCGCCAAAAATTTGGCCTATGTTACGGTGAGACGTTACGGAGCGTAACACGTGTTACGGGCCATAATATGGAATCGTAACACCTCAAAAATACTAGAACTCTCTAGAAACTTTCACTAAAGGACGGTCCAAAGGGCGGTCCAAACTTCGGGGGCGTCCTTTGGCCCATTTTCACCAGAAAAATATAAATAAGAAACTTGTTTTGTTTATTCCTCCCCTTTCTGAACAACCCTAAGGATGAAAATCACTCCTCCAAGTCTTCAGATCAAAGGTAAGAACATCCTTAACATTACTAATCCATTCTAACATCAAACCCATGATTCTTAACATGATTCTTGTGACCAAAACCTAGGGTTTGCAACATAATTCTTCCCAAAGTGATTCAAGCTAGGGTTTGGGTGTTCTTCATTAGAAAAGTGAATTGTTAAACTTTGTTTAACATATTAAGTATGTCTCTCTTTTGAAAACTTATTTTGAATGAAAATCACTTTTGAAACTATTGTTGGAAGTATAACTTTTATTCAAGATTCTTTAATGAATGAAAGGAAAAGTAATCTTTTCATCTTTCTTGAAATCCAATTCATGTCTAAATGGTAGTTAATGTGTGTGAGGGGACAAACCCACATCAAACCTAGATTGTAACAAACCATATATATGTATAAGATATTATTAATGTTTTCTTCTATGAGAGATGCTTAAAAATGATGGTTAAGAGTTGGTGACGACATTCTCATTGATGAATTGGGACATTGAAATATTTCGTAAAGAAGTTATACGTTTTCAAAACATTGATTGGAATGACTTATTCTTTTGATATGGCATAATCAACCGTAATGACAATTGATGATGTGACTACATTACAAATGAATTATGAATTGGCTTCTATTCTATGAGAACTGATTGTTGTGTTTTTCCTAGCTACTCGGGAGGAAGGGTAGCCACTATGGATTCCAGTGTATTAATTGCCTTTCCATTCGGGGGAAAGAGTGGCCACTTCTGGGTTCGCTACCTGGGGTGTATTAATTGCCTTGCTATTCGGGAGGAAGAGTAGCCACCGTGAATCCATATTCCGGTGTATTACGCAATGTTGTTGATGTTGAGTTGGGCCTATATGGGCGATTGTGATATCCATCTTTATTATGGAGCTGGTATTTATGCCTGATTGATTTAAAGCATAATTGAAACTGGGATTTTGAAACGGTTTTGTAAACTGTTTAACAAATCATATTAAGAAGCTTAAAGTGGAATAACTGTTTTATACTATATTTTCAGAACTCATTTCTTTATGTATTATTATATTTTATTTTCATATTACCTATTGTCCCCGAGGCACTCACTGAGTACGAAGTACTCAGGCATACCATTGTTATTTTTGATGGTATGTTAGGTAACGGAGAAGAGCAGGTTCTTAACACTTCAGACGCTTTGAAAGGACTTGTTGTTGCTGCTGATTTGGTGAGCCCACACGTTCATTCGTGGGACACCCTATTTATTTGTTTATTCATTATTAGTTTTCGGGGCGTCCCGATAGGTCAAACTATTATTCCTTTATCTTAGAAGCTCCATAGTATACGTTCTTGTGGGTAGTTGTTGAGTTATTGATTAACTCTCGAGCACGTTATTACGTTTGACTAAGTATTTGATGAATAAAGACTTTCGCTGATTTAATTCATATATTCATGATTTGTTACATTTATTTTATAAACTGTTAGAGGCGAATATTGAACCTGGCAGGTTCAAATGTTGTTATTGCATCTTTTAGGTTCTTCCGATGTTGTTCATGACGTCGGATGCCGGTCACGTCTAGGGTGGGTTTTGGGGCGTGACACAGGTATTATACCAATAAATAACAACATCCCGTAATCTATAAGAGGCTAACTTTACCGACTCATTAGCTGAAGCATGCATTACCTGCAATGTCCTCGACATCCCATCTATAAAGTTCTGCGGGTCCTCATCTGGTTTCGACCCAAAGAATTCTGGGGGGTCTAAGTTAATAAAATCATGAACTCTGGAACTAACAGCACTATCACCATGACCCGCACCCCATCGCTGAGCCTGAGCGGCAACTAACTGGGTCAACAACTGAATAGCCTCTCTCATCTCTCTCTTCCGAGGGCATCTGGTGGAGGAATCGGGGGTCTTTGGAGCTAGAGCTGGAGCTGGAGCTGAGGCTCCTCTATGCACCTGTGGAGTGGGCGAAGTATGGGAGGACCGAGATGGAACCTCATTCTGGGACTCGCCCTCCTGCACATCTGTAGCGGTACCCATCCAATTATCCTACCTGCCACTGAATTGCCCTTCTGGGCCACTGTAGCTTTTCTCTTCACAGGCATCGTTGAAATCAAAACACACCATCAGAAAAGGAGAATCCTTATAACATGGCTCTATCGCACGATCTAAGATGAGAAAGAAAGGTCAATCATTCCTAAATGCCCCGCAGCCTCCTGTTTATAAGTGTGGCGCCCTTCACACCCATAAACAAGACTATACTAGATACGGCTTGTAGACCAACTCTAGGACGAACTACTATGATACAACTTTTGTCACGACCCAACAAGAGGGCCATGACGGGCACCCGGAGCTAACTTACCGAGCACCTCTTGGCATACATCTCATAATCATATCTAGGTGAACCACAAAGATAACTCATAAATATCATAATCTGTAAAGGCATGAGTCCAAGAGATAAATGCACATCTATTCGTTCACCAACTAACTATGCCCATATATGACAAGGGTGCCAAAATGATATAACACAATGTGGACCGAAAAGGTCACAGAACATCAAACTATACACCTTTGTCTGCGAGCCTTTACATGGAGTGCATAACATTATAAAGACGGGACAGAACCTCGCCCTGCCCATATATGTACACAAAAGAATAGTACCAGCTGAATCGCAGCTCCTGAACAAATAGAGAGCTTCTGTACAATCGCTAAACAAGCAGTCTAGGGGTCTGGTCCGTCTCCTTGTCTACCTGCGGGCATGAACGCAACGTCAACAACAAAAAAAAGAAGGACGTCAGTACGAATAATGTACCGAGTATGTAAGGCATGAGTAAAAAAATAATGGAAGGATGAAGATAACATAAAATAAAGAGATCAATCTGTACCTCTAAATGCCTCTTAAGGTGGATATCATGCATGCTTAGCTTTTTTTTTTTTTAAAAAAATAAAAATTCATACATACATATATAATACCGTACCCGACCATATAGGCTCGGTGTTATCATCATATCATCATCATCCCACGTCTGGGGTAACATCACAACATACACACTACAATGGTGTACACATCTACGTGCCGTACCCAATTGTCTATTGTGCGACTCGGTGTAAGAAAATAGTATCATATATATAAAGCATGCATGAGAGCCCAAGTAAAAGCTATAACTCCATCGGAGTGACGTAAGGTCGGTAAACTCCCGATTTTCATTATGGAACTATCATCATCATCATCATATCTCACCTTGAAAGAACAATTACCATAAGATGAGATCAACAAAAATGAACAAGATCAATAATCATGAAACAAAGTTCAATAATATCATAAGAACATCAAGAACTATAAGCTTTAGTATTTCTAGAAAAGGAGTCATCACGGAGGATATTTGTACAATCGAAGTGATCATGCCATAAGAAAGAAAGGGTTAGCCTTAACATACCTTTTCGTCTCCTTAACTACTTAACATTTTTCCTTCCAAGCTCGCAAATCTACATTCAAGAGGATTCATACTAGAGTTAATTCTTGAAAACACTCATAAGTTCAAACTAGAGTAATTAGTGAGCTAGCGGAATTTGGGCAGCGCTTCCCCTATTTTATCTACTTCCACCAAATTTCCAAAGAACTCACAAACAACTATAACAACATCAACAATACCATAATCAAAAGATTTCATTCAAACTAAACTCAATTCAATCCCAAAACTTCTTTTCATAATTAATCCATAACAACAACTTCAACACAACCCCTTATACACTTGCATACGACACGTCTTTAACATCATTATTATCCCTCATAAAAAGATTATGCTCAAAACATGCTAATAATTATAGCTCAAGTTAATTCACAACTCAAAATATCATCAATTTCATTTTTGAACTTGTCCTCCAATTTCTTTTCTTCAAATCTTGACATAATTACCAAATAAAGTCATAAGCATGAAACTAAGACGAAATCTTACCTCAAAATTCAGGAACACTTCAATTCCAAGGTTACTCTACCTTACAAACACTCACCCAACCATCTTCAAGAAGAGGAGACAAGTGTAAAGCTCACTTGGAAATCCTAAACACTTTAATCTTCACCTTGATCTTTGATTTAGGCTTAGAAATATGTTTGAATGTGTTTGGAGAGGTCTCTAGAGGTTTCTAGGACTTGGGGTTATATCTAAAATAATTAAAACGAAGAGGGGTCATCATACTTAAATTCTGGAAATTTCCACCGACTTTGTATTATACGGTTCATATAACTTTGTCGTATGACATTATACGGTTCGTATCTCCGGTCGTACAATATTATACGGGCCGTAACTTTGGCCTCGTATCTCAGATTTGCAATTTGCCAGTTGTATTGGAAAGAATAGTCTCTGAACTTGAATTTACATAGGTTATGCATTCCGTAGCTCCTCATATGCTAAGATATATACCTCTCTCATGTTGGACCAAAAATTCTGTCAAGTTTTCCAAAGTTTCGACAAACTTAATGTCTTCGATTCGCTTGATCCCGGAACCTTTAGATACTTCCTTAACACTTGTTAAAAGTCTTCCTTAACCTTCTAAAGGTTCCATGGCCTCTCCGGCTTACGCTAGTTTACCTCACAACCAACACGAAAAATTTGCGAGGTGTAACATCATATATATATACGGTCTGTATCCTTGACCGTATAACATTATACGACCAACATCCTGGCCATATAAAATTATACGGTCCATATAGTTAACCGTATAATACCACCTCCAAAACTGTCTTCTCTGAAATTTTTTAAAATCCTTAAATATGGTCCATATCTCAAAATGCGGATCATATCTCACTTATACGACCCATTTACCATATTTTCCAAAAACTACTTTTGACGAACATTCCCACTTCGATTCACTTATTCTCCAATCCTTCCGTAACTCACCAAACTTGAATTTAAACACTTATAAACACAAGTTAATCATGTCCAACCTCATATATCCTTGAAATAAATCCCGGTGTCCAAAACTAAGACACCAACGTACTACAAATCTCAATGCACAAAACTACAAGGTGTAACAATTTTACCAGCTTCAGGGTGCTTCAGCGTTCTCGAAGATTAACTTGCGTTCAGGCTACCATCAGCTAAAGATCAAGGCTGAGGATATTCCGAAGACAGCTTTTCGGATAAGATATGGGCATTATGAGTTTTTGGTTATGTCATTTGGGCTTACCTATGCCCCGACTGCATTCATGGCTTTGATTAATGGCATCTTTAGGCCATTCCTTGACTCATTTGTGATTGTGTTTATTGATGATATCTTGGAGTATTCCAAGAGTAGAGAGGAGCATGAGTGTTATCTTCGCACAGTGCTTGGGTTGTTGAAGAAGAATAGTTTGTTTGCTAAGTTTTCCAAGTGTGAGTTTTGGTTAGAGTCTGTGGCGTTCTTGGGCCACGTTGTGTCTAAGGACGGGATCATAGTGGATCCTAAGAAAATTGAGGCTGTGAGGGATTGGGCGAGGCCCACTACTATGACCGAGATCCATAGTTTCGTGGGTTTGGCCAGTTATTACCGTCGATTTGTAAAGGGTGTCTCTACTATTGCTCTGTCGTCGACCAGATTGACCCAGAAGGATGTTCCCTTCCGGTGGTTCGATGATTGTAAGGAGGGCCTTCAAAAGCTCAAGACCCTTTTGACTTCAGCCCCAATTCTAGCACTACCCGTGGAGGGTAAGGATTTCTCAGTCTATTGTGATGTATCCCGTATGGGTTTGGGTGCTGTTTTGATGCAGCAGGGTAGTGTCATAGCCTATGCTTCCTATCAGTTGAAGATCCATGAGAGGAATTACCCTGCCCATGATTTGGAGTTGCTAGGTGTGGTCTTCGCTTTGAAGATCTGGAGGCATTACTTGTATGGCATCCATTGTGAGGTTTTCACTGATCAGCATAGCCTTCAGCACGTGTTTACCCAGAGAGATCTTAATTCCAAGCAGCACCGATGGATGGAGCTCCTGAAAGACTATGACATCTCTATTCTTTATCATCCAGGGAAAGCCAATGTTGTTGCTGATTCCTTGAGTGGCAGGGCCACAATTATGGGGATTTTAGCCCGTTTGGTTGTTTCTGAGCGTCCGTTGGCCATGGAGGTTCAGACTCTAGCCAACAACTTCGTTCATCTTGATATTTCGGTCCCAGCAAAAGTCTTAGCTTGTGTTGAGGCGAGATCATCCTTGTTAGAGCAGATTAGGACTCATCAGTTTGAGAATGCTCAGTTGAGCAAGACTCGAGATAAGGTTCTGAGGGGTGAGGCCAAGGAGGCCATGATTGATTTTGAGGGTACTTTGAGGATTGAGGGGCGCGTGTGCATCCCTCGTGTTGGTGACTTGATTCATTTGATTTTGACTAAGGCCCATAGCTCTCGATATTCCATTCATCCGGGGGCAACTAAGATGTATCGTGATTTGAGGCAGTATTACTGGTGGCGTCGCATGAAGAGGGATATAGCCGATATTGTGGCTAAGTATGGGAATTATGAGCAAGTTAAGTATGAGTACCAGCGACCCAGTGGTGTACTTCAGAGGTTGCCCATTCCAGAGTGGAAGTGGGAGAGGATTGCTATGGATTTTGTTGTGGGTCTTTCGAAGACCCTGGATAAGTTTGATTCAATTTGGGTGATAGTTGATCGGTTGACTAAGTCCACTCGTTTTATTCCAATTCAGGTTTCTTATACCACGGAGAAGTTAGCCAAGTTGTACATTCGTGACATTATGAGATTGCATGGGGTTCCCATTTCTATCATATCTGATCGGGTTTCTATCTTCACTTCCCCTTTTTGGAGCGCTTTTCAGGCTGAGTTGGGTACCCGAGTGGATCTTAGTACAACTTTCCACCCTCAGACCGATGGGCAGTTCTAGCGGACCATTCAGGTGCTCGAGGATATGTTAAGGGCTTGTGTTACGGACTTTGGTGGTCATTGGGGCCAGTACTTACCATTGGCAGAGTTTGCGTATAACAACAGCTATCACTCGAGTATCGACATGGCGCTTTTTGAGGCTTTATATGGTAAGAGTTTAGATCTCCTGTTGGTCGGTTTGATGTGTTTGAGGTTCGACCTTGAGGTATAGATCTGTTCAGAGAGTCTCTTGAGAAGGTGAAGGTTATTCAGGCCAAACTTTTGGCAGCTCAGAGTCATCAGAAGATGTATTCGGATCGGAAGGTCCGAGATTTAGAGTTCGTTATGGGTGATCAGGTCCTATTGAAGATTTTACCCATGAAGGGTCTTATGAGATTTGGGAAGAGATGTAAGTTGAATCCGAGGTATATTGGGCTATTCGAGATCTTTGATCGTATGGGCGATGTTGCTTATGAGTTGGCCTTGCCACCAGGCTTGGCAGACATTCATCCAGTTTTCCATGTGTCTATGCTGAAGAAGTATCATGCCAATGGTACTTATATTGTTCATGAGGACTCGGTATTGCATGATGAGAATCTGACTTACGAGGAGGAGCCTATTGCGATTTTGGATAGGCAGGTTCGAAAGTTGAGGTCTAAGGAGATAGCTTCTGTGAAGGTGCAATGGAAGCATCATTCCGTTGAGAAGGCTACTTGGGAGATTGAGTTTGATATGCGTAGCCGATATCTTCAGTTATTTGCCGATTCAGGTACTTTCCCGTTCTGTTTTCCTTGTCGCTCAAGGACGAGCGATTGTTTAATTAGTATCTGATGTAACGACCCATTTGGTCGATCCTTTTGACCCTTTCCCGAGCTTGGTTAGCTCACATACCGTTGACACTCTTCCCGAGGTCTTTGGATATGATTTGAGTGATTTTATGGGAAATTTGGGCTTAAAGCAAAAAAGGATTGACTCAAAGTTGACTTTTGGGTAAACAGACTTGACTCAAAGTTGACTTTTGGGTAAACAGATCTTTTTTGGGAATTAGTTGATTTCGAGAGGTCCGGATGGTCTTTTAGAACTTGTGTGTATATTCAGTTCGATTCACAATACACTCGGGTGCATTTTGGGACTTGGGTTGGGAAGTTAATTTCGAGGTATAGGAGTTGACTCAGTCAACGAGACCTCCGTTGGGAATTCTGAGGTCACGAATGCGTTCGTAGCGCGTTTTTATGTATAGATTCATATCTGGTTTGTGGGCAGATGGTCTCGGGTGATAGTCGGGATTTCGGGTTGAGTTCATGATAGTTGAGTTACTTTTCTGGTTGGTTTCTGGTTTCTGGTGTCCGCTTCTGCGAAACCAGGGCTGCGTCAGCGGTACCGCAGAAACGGTGGCCCTGCTGCTATAGCGGCCCTATGTATTTTCTGGTGGACCACAGAAGCGGTCAAGGGACCGCTGAAGCGGGACAACTATAACGGTCTGTCATCGCTATAGCGGGTGACGGGCAGTAGCTGGCACTAAATGGGTGTTAAAGCCCCAAGTCCTTCATTCATTTCCTGTTCCGAAACTAGAGCCATTTGGGAGCATTTCAAGGTATTTCTTGGAGGAACAACATTATGGTAAGTCATTCCATCTTCATTACTATTCCATTATCCTTTAATCATCATAGAAATCCCCTAATTCATGCTAGAATCCCTAAGAACTTGAGGATTAAAAGAGGGTTTAATGGGTTCTTTCCTAAATGATTTCTAGACACTACCACCTTGAATTATGGATTGGGTTAGCTTCATTTAGCATGGAAATGATGATTAAAAGCTATTGTAACATGTTTCCTTCATTATTAATGGCTATTTTATGAATTGGGAGTTAGGGTTTATACCCAAATTTGGGGGCTTCTTCTAGAATCCGAATTTCCCTATTCTATGAGTTTAATTAGCCAATTGTTGATGGGAATCGATCACCTAGAGTACTAATTTCATGTTGAGACCTATAGATTCCTAATTCCATCTTGTTAGTTCATAAACCCTATTCCATGGGTTGAGATTTGGGAGTTAAATAGGAGTTCGGTTTTTTTTGCATACTTTCTTCTCGATTCTAATTCTATATTCGGATATGACTAGAGTTTCATTACTTTGAGGGACAACGAAAGGCCAAGGCTCACGATTGCCATTTGAGTTTGTTGTTCGGCCTTGCAGGTAGGTTACGGTTTACCTTATGGTGAGACTTCGATTAGCGAAGCATATGTTTAAATAATATTGTCGGAGAATGCATATAAGCCTTCGGGTATGAAGTTGGGATGGATATTGCCTTAGGTTGGGCCCTGTTGTATGATTTGGGGGCTAGCCACCCCGTTGCTTTATTGTCCTATTTGTTCTATGCACTTGTTGGCTCGTCTCCACGTTGAGATATTGGATATTGGTGATTAGTTATATATCTTGATTATGATATCGTAGTACCTTATTGATGATATTACTTATGTGCCCATGTGTGGTACTATTTGGGATTGACTTGGTTTGTTGATATTACATTTGCATTGTATTCATTCTCATTTCCATGATATATTGATATTGCCTTGATATGGTACTGATGATGGGAAATGAGAAGGAAATACAGATACTTGAGACATATTGTTACTAGTCATCTCTGGACTGTGTAACGAGTGACGAGTATTCCTCTAAGACATATTGAATATTGAGTCATTTCTGGGCTGTATGCGGAGTGACTGATATGGAACACTTATTTTCTGACATGTTGGATATTGAGTCATCTCTGGACTGTGTGCGGAGTGACTGGTGCATGGACTTCGCGAGTCCCCCATGGGTTGTGTTGCCGATGATGTGATGTTCTATCGTCGAAGTACATGTGTACGGGCATACGCATTGCATTCATACTTCATACATTATTGCATCAGATTATATCTCTTGGTTATTTGTTTCGTGGATTGTGATTGGATACTTTTGTTGGCTGAATTAGGACTTTATGCTATGGTTATGAGATGTTCTCGGATTCTACTCTTGAAACTTGGCACAGTTGGGTTTAGATGCTATATCCTAGGCTGGGACTTGCTTTATACTTGGACATTGGTGACCTGTACTCTGTTGTTTACTTACTTTCTTGCTTTATTGTCTTTATATACGTCAACTAATCTTAGTCGGCCTATGATACCTGTAAGTACTTGTTGTTTGTACTGACCTACGTGTCACGACCCAATTTCACAAAATCGCGCGGGCACCTACCTATCCCACCTCGGTAGGTGAACCCTTAACCCAACATTCACAAACACAGTATAAATAGCGGGAGAAGATAAGGTAACGTAAATCTGACATGTGCTTATATAATAAGTGCGGAAGTAAATCAAAAACCACCTCAGTATCTGGTCTGGTCATACAAGAGCATCTAACTAAAATCTATAAGTCTGGAAGTAATAATAATACATCAATAGTCTCAAATAATGTCTCAGAATAGCAAAGTAAGACATAATAGAAGAAGAGTCTTCGGGTAGCGAAGCGTCCACATGCTCACCCCAACAGACTCGAATCAGCAGCCTCGAACTCTCAGCCACGAGGGGTAGACGTCGATCCCACTTGATACTCTGCATTCATAAAAGAATGCAGCAAGTGCAGGTCAGTACAAACAACACGTACTGGCAGGTATCATAGGTCGATTAAGATTAGCTAACATATACCAAGACAATAAAGTAAGATAAATAGGTAAATCAACAAGGTATAAGTCAACACGAGCTAGTAACCAAGTACAAGTCATCACCTATGTTATAGAACTAAAGCCAACTGTGCCAAGTCTCAGTACATCCAATCCGAATCCATATATCACAACTATATCACAAGAACATCATAGGAAGCCAAAGGTACAATGCAATGCAATAATGTATGAATTATGGATGCAATGCATATGCACTGATACATATGTACTCCGATGATAGAACATCAGATCTCGGCAGCACAACCCATAGGGGACCCGTGAAGTCCATGTACCAATCCTCACGATTCTGGCAAAGACCTCAATAATCATTACCAGCACTCATACCTCGATTCCCGGATAAACATCAGACATCGGTCCTCACGTCACTCTCATCCAGCTGAGCCCAACTCATAACAGTGTTTCCTTGAATATCATCAATGTATCAATAGTATATCATGAAGGATGAGAAACTAGCCTTGACCGATGAAAAAAGAATGATTGTCGTATGCCACGATAAATTATACCAACAACGAATGGCTCGTGGCTTCAACAAGCGAGTCACGGCTCGACTTTTTCAAATAGGACAACTGGTACTCAAACGAGTGTTCTCGCACCAAGACGAGTAGAATGGAAAGTTCGCACCTAACTAGAAAGGCCCGTACGTGGTTCGCAAGGTACTCTCCAGAGGAGCAGTGATCTTAGCCAATATCTACGGTCAAGAATGGCCTAAAGCAATCAATTCAGATGCAATCAAGAGATATTATGCGTGAAGACAGGCTTTTCAATTTGTAATCGTACTTTACTTTGTAATCACTACATCGAGACCTATCTCTTCTGATAGAGATACGTAGAAAAGCCATATCGGATTTGGTCTTCCTTTTGTAATAGATAGAAACACCAAATGATTTCCTTGTAATGTGAACTATGCAATGACCTGATTTCCCAAGGTGGGATACTTGGGCAGTCCATTTAGGACTCGGTTACATTATTAGAAAAAAACCAATTATTTTATTTCGAACTAGGTTCAACCTGATTCCTGTTGCGACAGGATACGTAGGCGCTCTTCGAGCTCGATCATACCAATCAAAAAACCCAAGAAACCCTTAGGAAGCCACAGGGACCGAATTTTTGAGATTGACCTCAAAATTTTTAAAATTCAGAGATCAACACAAGAGTCAGCCGACCAAAGCCTTCAACTGGGGCAGAATTTTTGAGACGATCTCAAAAATTCCTCCACAACAATTCGGCATAAGAATCAACCAACCCAAAGCCTTCAACTAGGCAGAATTTTTGAGAGGACCTGAAAAATTCCCTTAGATAATTCGACACAAGAGTCAGCCAATAAAAGACGTCAACTAGGGTAAATTTTTTTAGAGGATCTCAAAAATTCCCTCACTACAAATCGACACAAGAGTTCGCCGACATAAAACTCAAACTGGGTAGAATTTTTGAGAGGGTCTAAAAAATTCCATTCCGCCATAAGATATCGTAGATAGTTAAAGATCCTCGCTCAAGTGCACCTGTAATTATGACAAACATAAATACTTTGGAAAATTTTATTCCATTTTTACAATCAAACATTTTGAAAAGCTTATTATCAACGTTTTAAACTTTTTTTACTGCATTTTACTCTCGTGCTACCAAATCTAAGAGAATCGGAACCGAGAGCGCAAACAAGCAAGCAAAGAAACGATGCGACAGGAGTCGACGCCACGAATTGACCTCATAGAAAACTAACACTCTTTCTATGGATGCAGGTTCCCCAAAGGTCGTCAGGAGGATGACCATTTATTTTGCTAACCTTGTTGGCCCATAATGATGAAACAGGTAAGAAGTGGCTCGTCGGGGGAAATCTCGATGCATACTAAGTACCCAATCTAGCCAACAGGGATACAAAAGGACAAAGCGTTGCAAGGGAGGTACAATCTAACCAAGAGGACTACAAAAGGACAAAGTGCCACAAGGGCGACACAATCTAACCAAGAGGGCTACAAAAAGACAAAGCGCCACAAAGATGGCACAATCTAGCCAAGGGGGCTACAAAAGGATAAAAGCGCCACAAGGCCAACACAATCGAGCTACAAGGGCTACAATGAGCGAAACATCACAAGGACGAAATCATCATGTCAAAAGGACCACACAACGAATGAAACGACATTTCATGTCCAAGAGGGTCATAACCGACATAAAGGATGAAAGAAAGACAATCTATCCAAGAGGGCTATACCTGTCATTTTTATGCCAAGAGGGCCATTCATTCATACAAATATTAACGAGAAGGACATTCATACAAATATTGTCGAGCGGGACATTCATACAAATATTTCCAAGAAGGCCATTCATACAAACATTATCAAGAGGGTCATTTAGACAAACATTCCCAGGAGGGTCATTCATACAAACATTGCTGAGAGGGCCATTCATTCATACAAATATTGTCAAGAGGGACATTCATACAAACATTGCCAAGAGGGCCATTCATGCAAACATTGCCGAGAGGGCTATTCATTCATACAAATATTGTCGAGAGGGCCATTCATTCAAACAAACCCTGCCGAGAGGGCCATTCATTCATTCAAACTGCTGAGAGTGCCATTTATTCATTCAAAATGCTGAGAGGACTATTCATTCAATCAAACTGCTGAGAGGGCCATTCATTCGTTCAAACAGCCGAGAGGGCCACTCATTCAAGTAGCCGAGAGGGCCATTCATTCAAAGCATCACCAAGAGGGCCATTCATTCGTTCAAATTTCCAAAAGGGTCATTCATTCAAACTACCGAGAGGGCCATTCATTCATTCATTCATTCAAATAAGTGCCTGAAGGCCATTCATTCAATAAAATGCCAAGAGGGCTATTTCTTGCAAGCAATGACCGAAAGGGTCAACCAAATCAAATGTGCCAAGAAGTACACCTATTCTCAAAAGTTAGCCGAGAAGGCCATGTCATTGAAGCCACGCAGGGGTGGTAAAGCAAATACACAAGAACAATAGGGTCATTCAAACCAAACAAAGGCCAAAAGAGTCACTCACAGAAAGTTAAACCAAGAGGGTTACAATGACGGAACCAGGCAAGGGTGGTAAGACAACTACACAGGACCAAGAGGGTCATTCAAATTAAACGGTGCCAAGAAGGTCACCAAAGGGTACAGTTACGAAGCCATGCAAGGGTGGTAAAAGTAGAAAATAAGGACCAAGAGGGTCAACCATGACATTACCCAGCAGATGGAAGCAGGTTCGTAGGCGCCAAAGAGAAGACCAAACCAATCAAACCAGATCCAGATGCATGCGGAGAAAACATGGAACTTTTTTCTTACGTAGCCGATCGAGATAGAGTGCCAATGAGAGTCAGGCTCTCTGTACAGGAATTGAAATATCACTCCACCCCATGCTTAGCCGCCCGAAATTGATTTTTTTGAAAAATTTCACTTTATTTTGCATTCTTTTTCAGAAAATCCCGCAACCGGTCGGAAACATACCGGAAAGTACAAAGGCATTCCCGCATAAGGGATACCCTTTTGCACTGATTGAGTCAAACTACAAGTGACCTGATTCCTGAAATTGGGGATATGTAGGCGGACTCCATACCAGAGTACCGGTCACATTCCAACAGATCATTCTGGGACTTCTCAGTTTTAAAACTAGAAGATCCGGGATTTGTTATATAAAAATTACATTAGAAGTTTAGTTGAGTTGAACTACAAATGGCATGAATACTTATAAAGCTTGAGATATGTAGGCCAGAAACCAGGGTCCGGCCATAATTTTGAAAATTGCGTAAAAAGAGAGAAGTATAGTGAATTGGTCAGTCAAAAATCAGGTTTGTCAAATTTCGATGATCAGGAATGGCTTTGCCTTCCTCGAATAATGAAGGGCCAGTTGTTGACACATAATTTTTGCCCTCCAATAGTTTTATTTAATTATTCGGAGTTCTTGAGTCACAAACGGAGTAGAATATACATTTTACAAGTCAAAAATGATTTTACAAATTATTTCGGTGACATTTTTTCATTTCATTTGGTAAAATATCATCAAGTATACTATTGTATATCGTCTTCTATATCTGTACATTTCTTAGAATTTCGAGCATGTTTATCAAGATTTAAGTAAAAAAATAGTGGAAACAATAACTTGATTAATTGTTCAAAACTATTTAATGGTCAATTGATAAATACTCTACTCCATTAAATGGAGAAGTTTGATTAATTGAATGAATAATCAATTACGTCTCAATTTTACAATTTGCTTAGCTATAATTGCAATTTCTTTCAAACGGCTGAAATTGAAATTGTTGATTTTATTTGTGTGTTAATTGAGGTAATAATTGAAATGATTAATTAGTTTCTACATTTTAATTTGGCCATAATTGCAATGATCGATTCAAATTGGAGATTTTAATAACGACCATATTTGACAAAATTAGCCTTTGTTATAGTATATGTGCATAAAATGTTTTGGGCCAAAGACCCTTTTGAAATCGGCCAGGTCCAATCCAAGATGGACCAGACCTGGCCCAAATCCCCTATATCTATCAACCCAATAAAACAGACCCCTCATTTTGGCATTTGGCAGGGGTTTCAGTTGAAACCCTAGCCGCCTCACAATGCTCCTCTTTCTCTCTTCGGTCATCAATGACCAAAATGGAAAAGTTTTAGAGACTCGGCTTTGTGCAGTCCTTAACCGCGTAAGAGCATTAATTTTTCTTACCCTCCCACCATTATTACACCACTAGAAGAGGTAAACCCTTTATCTCTCTCTTTCTTTTGCCTTTTGGGTTGAAGAAGGACGAAACCTTAATGGTTTTTGTTCTTTTCGTCTCGGCAGTTTGAAGTCCCACATTGATTTTTAACAAAGAATTTGGAAGTTTAGGGTTCTATATAAAGAACCCCACGCTTCTCATTTCAACAAGTCTAAAATTTTCGATACACACCCAAGTCTCGAATATAGAGCAAAAAATACTCGATTTACTTAGGGATTTAGAAAATATGCTGAAACCTTTAATTAATTGAGTTTCCTAGTCTAAAGTTTTATTTCTCGACAAAGGCTGCACATAAGAAAGGTAAATTCCATCCCATGTCATTTATTTTTGTTTAGTTTAGTTTTATAATGTGCTTCTATGTATATGTGTTTTATTTTGCTTAGTTATTGTTGTTAAATTAGTCATTAGTGTGTTTAGTTAGGTTTTGTTTAAATATTGTTGTCTAGGTTTAAATTAGCTTAGTTATTAATATGTTTTTGTGTTTTGTTTAACAGTTTAATTGTTGTTTATTTAAATATGTGGTTGATTAATAGTCATATGGATGTTGATAAAGGTTTATTTAGTTCAGTTTGGTTTAGTTAGCTGGTCTTTAGCTAAGTATATGCTAGATATAGTTAATCATTAGCATGTCTACAACTTAGCTTAATCACTAGCATGTCTACAACTTAGCTTAATCACTGTCCAACTATAATTAGTCCAATCATTAGTATACTGTGTATCTTTGATGTGGTTTTGTTTATGATTAATGATGTGCCTGTTTAAAATGATTACAAGCATGTTAAGTTGAGTTCAATGCCTGCTCTAAATATGTGTTTATGCAAGTTAGTTCTACGCTATCAACATGTTCATAGGTGTTTTCTATGTCTTATTGGGCTTAACTGCTGTCTGGTAGGTTATTAGCATGTGTATACTTATGTAACTTGAATGGTGCTTAGTTATGTATGTGTTGGATTGGTGTAGCAGTCACAGTTTTGATGAATGCCTACTTTCTTAGCTTGTTTTAGCTCAGAACTGATTTAGTCTCCATGTGTAACCAGCATGTAAGAACTTTAGTCAACTTAGCATGTGAATTAGTTTACTTGACTCAAGAGTTTATGCTAACTTTGTTTAGTTAGTTTACCCTTAATATGTTAGTTCATGTGTCAGTTCATTCTGATATGGGGGACTGTGCCTATATATGGGTTGTTCTTGATGAGCATGTGTTAGTAGAGTAGTTTAAATATATCCAAGTGTTCATCTCTGTCTGATTCAAGCATGTTTGCAATTCTTGTATGATCCATGTATATTGTGTGCATAGATGAGCTTGAGTGCCTGAATTGATTTTATCTTAATCACTATATAGAATAGATGACCCTTTTCCTATGAGTTAACCCCAATATGAAATAATGTGATCAGTTTGTTAGTATTTGTCTAAAATTTTGGTAGTCTTTTTATACTATAGGGGTGGTACATAGAGTATATGTTTGCCTTTCTTTCTTTCTGGAGTTGTTTGATAGCTGGAGTTGTTTGATACTAGCAAAGTGTGATTGAAACTGTAACTAAGTGGTTAAGTTCAAATGCACAAAACATTGTTTCAAATAATCATCCCTAATAAATTAAAAATGACCGAACTTGATGCCTAGCAATTGTGATATCTAGTTGATTCCAAAATAAGCACACAGTTTGCACATGTTAAGGATTTATTTGAATATGACTCATGTTTGGTACTGTCCAGTTGCTGTTTAATGAGGGATTGGTTTTAAAATAGTAAAGGGGTTCAAGAAACAAGTAGCCTGTCATTTTGAAATGGAACTGTTTTTGATCACTTTAAGTGTAAAGGGAACTTATGAGGTTGTTACTTGATTTGTAAGAAGATAAGAGTGACTATCCTAGGGCTAGAGAGGATTTAGGAAAGGCCTTGAGTTCCACTCAACCTAGTACTGCCTATCCTAGGCTGTTGGGGTTCCTCCTCATTAAATTGCAACTCTATGGGACCCTCTAAGGTCTCAGTAAGTCCTAAAGATGGAGACTATGTGAAGTTGTGTGCTAGAAACAAGATTCTGAGGTCGTCAGGGGTTGCTACTATGCATTTTTTGATACTAAACTTTGTTTGCTACTGCCCTCTATCATGAAATACAAATGTGAAAGCGCTGCTCTCACTTAGAACAACTTAGGCCAAATATGTTCCCTACTTGTCTGTCTTGTTACATAAAGCTTGATGTAGTGTTCCCTCAATGAATCATATGCATGGAAATTGAACTTTGAACATGTCCCTATCGGAGTATATCACTGCATACTTTCTATGAATGTATACTTGATGTATTGATATTGAGTAAGATGAATATTAGAACCTGCTTGTTCGAACTTCTTTTCTTCTCCTTTTCTTCTTTTATCCTGCACTGATATAGCAAGGTGTACACCAAGTATACAAGGTATATATTCCACATATACCCTGGTATATGCTGGACTGTATATTACATATATCCGTGGTATATCATGCTATTGCTTATAAATTGGAACTAACACCAATTGAATTGGGCTTATCCCTTCAATGCTATCCTTATAAGAATTATTATTTTGGGCCTTGTCCTGCTTTATTTGAATACAATATCCTATTGGGCCTACTATTTTCCTTTGAGATGTTTTGGGCTTGTCTTTTTGCGTTGAATTTGTTTAAGAAACTTTACTGTGGCATTATAATGAAAATGCCATTCTATGCTTATGATTGATATATACTTATATACATGTGATTGTGTTTTAGTGTTTGAATTTCTTATTAAGTTAGTTGTTAAGTATAGATGCCCTCTAATCACATTTTTCTTTTTCCCCTCTCCTTTTCGCATGAAACCTATACGATGTGGGCCACTTGCTCCAAATTTGCATAAGCCTCTTCTTGTTGGGCCAGAGGCCCAACCCTTTTTCTTCTATCGAGTCCGGATCTAGCATTGAAGTCCCAATCATGGGTGAAAATGGTCAACTAGTGGGCTCGGTAGGCCCACCAGCCTTCCCTATCTTTTATTTCTTTTGTGTATGCAAGATTTGTTGTTGTAAATGAATACTTAATTTTGAAACCCGATTGGTTGAAATTTAGTTGAATTAGGCAAACGCTACGTATGTCATTTAGAACGGCTGGGAACCCGATTACCGCTTCAAATTTGGACCCAACAAAAGATAATGATAATATTCTCTCAAAAATGTTATAAAAAATAATTTTTTGAGCTTGTCCTACAAAATCGAAACTAGGACGGTAGGGTATATATTTCTGGAAAAAGTCAACTTTTTCTTAAACCTGAAATTGCAGAAACTGTAAAAAAAACAGTGGGCATTTCTTTGAGAATAATTCAACCTTCTTTCTTCAAACTTAAGAATTTACAAATGTTCAAAATCTGATTTCCAAAAACGTAATAAGTGTTATTAAAATAGACTTTGAAATAGATTCAAGTAACTTACAGAATTCTTCAAACCATTTTGGGCCAAGCCCACTTTGATTGAATAAAACAAGAGGAATTCCATTTGGGCTTTGGTTTGAGGAAAGGATTCAAAGGGTATGGTGGACCTTCAATATAACTAAAAATGGATACATCACTTGGGATTGAAGAGGAATACTTTCATAAACTTATATAAATAACATGAAATTTTTACAAAGAGAGATACTGTCACGACCCAATTTCATAAGTCGTGAAGGCACTAAATCCCACCAAGTTAGTAAGCCATCCACAACCCGCTAGAAAAATTTAATAAAGGAATTATAGCGGAAAAGAAATCATTCAAGTTATTAGTAATCCTTATTTTCATAAAACATGAAATTAGAGGTACAACCATCCCCGAATCTGGTATCACTAGTACAAGAACGACTAAATGAAGTATAAGTCGAGGCATTCATCCAGAAAGTACATAAGTTGTCCGAATCAAAAGACAACAATAAAGATAACTGAAGAAAATCCGGTGCCATGGATCAACTGATGGCTCGCCTCGAATCGTCCAGATGACCATCACAACGGTTGGCAGTGTCTCGAGATCCACTCGTACCGAGAATAGAACCTGCACACGAAAATAGTGCAGCAAGTGTAGCGTGAGTAAGGGAAACAACGTGTACTCTGCAACATCGCCGACCAACCCTAACAAAAACGGAGACGAGGGTTGTCCTACGATTACTACCTCCCCACTTAATCGCCATTAGTTCACAACAATAATAATATATCAAGCTGTAGTAATCTCAGTTTAAGCCTATGTGAAGCTTCTAATCCATAAGAACATCAGGTCACTTTATAAGTATCGGGACCCCCTTATTATCCCCGTTACACCCTCTTATTTAGTTCAATTTATCAACCACAACACTTAAGTTAGAGTTTACAGTCTCAACATGCCTGCTAAGAAATTTAGCCAATTCACAGCAGAGCCTTGCCCTTCCGTAGAGCTTCCGAATGACCCAACCTGCTCAAATACAGGTTAAGCGTAAGGATATGAGACAAACGACACCCATATTACTTATAGAAGTTTTGGGTCCAAAAAGTCAACCCATAGACCCCGTTCTAAACCCCAAAGGTCAATTCTGCAATTTTATTGGAAAACGATTTCAATATGGTCTAATTAGTATTCTAGGAAGTCATACGAATCCATTGATACCCATAATGTCATTCATTAAATCCAAACCCAAAAAGTCACCCAAAATAGGATTTCGAGCCACGAAGGGCAAAATAGGAAATTCGTCCCAAAATCAGCTTACCCAAAATTTAGAGAGTCCATAACTCAAAAGTCAGCCAAAACTATCATCATTTTCATGGTCAATTGAAAGAATCTTAGTCTCTTAAGTTAGGGTTTTAAAACCCATAATTCCCCTTACTAAATCCTGATTTCTAGCATGAATTTCCATAATATTAGATGACAAAATCATAAAGGAGTGATTAGGAACTTACCCACTTGAAGCACCTTGAAGAACCTCTCAAAAATCACCTCCAGCCGAGCTCCCAAACTCCAAATATGTGAATGAAATGTCTAAGGTTCGAAATAGGATTTTAATAGGGTTCAGCCCAGCGATCTGTAACACTCTGTAAATTCGAGTTAAGTGTGGAAGCGTCCTGGAGAATCAAGACCCCACTGTTTTTGTTAATGAAAAATACGGCCAAAGAATACGGCCCGTATTTTGAAATACAACCCGTATTTTGAAATATGGCCCGGATTTCTTGGGCGTATTTCACCCTCCTCCAGCAGTGTGGATATAAACCGGGGTTCAATTAATTTTATCACTTATTCACATTCTCATAAACCCTAAGGACGAAAATCTTTCCTCCAAGTATTCAAACATTAAGGTAAGAACATCTTTAACATTATTAATGAATCGTAGCATTAAACCCATGATTCTTGAATGAAAAACCTTGGGTTGCGAGGTAATCTTTCTCAAAGTAACTCAAGCTAGGGTTTTGGGTGTTCTTCGTTATAAAAGTGAATTGTTGAATTACATAAGGCTTAATTAAGGTATGTCTCTTTTGAAAACCTTATTTTGGATGTATGTCTCTTTTGAAAACTTATTTTGGATGTATGTCTCCTTTTCAAAAGTTCTTTATTGAATAAAAAGGTGAACTTTTCATACTGTAAAACCTTATTTCATGCTTTGATTGTGGTTGGTGTGCGTAAGGGGACAAACCCACATTAAACCTTGATTGTATTATACTCTATACATGTATAAGTAATTCTAATCATTTTCCTCTATAAGAGATGATCATTAATAATGGCTAAGGGTTGGTAATGGCGGTTTCATGATAAACTATGACAATTGAACCTTGTTTAAGGAAGTGGAAATGTTTTCAAGATTATCAATGAAATGGTGTATCTTTGTAGTGGTATAATGAGTCTTAATGTTAATTGATGATGTGACTACCTTGAGGTACATTGTGATTCGGCTTCTATGCTATGGTTCTCTGTTGTTGTGTTTAGCCTAGCTACTTGGGAGGAAGGGTAGTCACTATAGATCCTCGTGTGGTAATGCCTAGCCATTTGGGAGGAAGAGTGGCCACTGCGGGTTCGCTACCCGAGTGCAGTTTATGCCTAGCTATTCGGGAGGAAGGATAGCCACCAAAAGCCTAATATTCCGGTGTGGTGCGCAGTTATGTTTAGGGAACCTCAAAGGTCATCCCTTCAATGTGATTCATTCTTGGGCCTGTATTGGCATGTGTGAGACGGTCATTCTTTATTCTTAGAAGCTCCATAGTTTACATTCATTCCGTGGGTAGTTGAAGGATTATTATTAAAGCTTCGACTTTGCTGTTTTGACTAAGTTATACCTTTATCAAGACTTCCGCTGATTTAATAATTGACATTTTTTTAATTGTTAGTTGCTTATTTATAAATTGCTGGCATTTGTGTAGCGAACCTTGCGGGTTCTAGAAGTTGAATGTTGCATCTTTAGGTTCTTCTGAGGTTGTTCATGACTTCGGATGCCGGTCACGTCTAGGGTGGATTTTGGGGCGTGACAAGCTTGGTATCAGAGCCTAGGTTTAGATACATCCTAGGATTGCTGTCAATGTCTATGGAGCTGTGTCTAGTGGAGTTTTCCTTGTGCAGCCTGATCACCTGCATGACCGAGAAACTCTCGGGACATTTATAGGTGTTTCCTCTTCTTCTAGATTCTAGATTGTGCTGTAGAGCTTGAAGTCCTTTTAGGATCATTCTAATTCACTCGTTAATTCGTGCCTTGCAGAAATGGCCCTAAATCGATGAGGAATCAGTAACTCAGGACGCGGCACAGGAACTCAAAATCTGGTGGGAGCAAATGCTGGTAATGGGAATAATGCTAGGAATCAGGTGCCACCTTAAGCACTGCCTTCTCATGCTGTTCCTGCTGCAGGTGTGCCTGAGATTGGGTTAATGCAGATGGCGATCCAAATTCTAACTTCATTAGTTCCAGCTTAGCATCAGCGTGGAGGTATGGAGTCTCATGGTGGAGGTAGGTTTAAGCAGTTTTTGGATTTAAAGTCATCACAGTTCTTTGGGTCACGAGAGTCGGATGACCCCCAACACTTTATGGATGAGACTTTCAAGGCACTGAGGGCTATGAATACCCAGGGTTCTGAAGCTGCAAGGTTTGCGTCATATCATTTGAAAGACGTTGCTCATGCTTGGTTTGAGGTGTGGGAGTCTGAAAGACGTAATGATATTGTACTTCCTACTTGGGTACGAATTTGAGGAGGCGTTCATGGAGAGGTTTCTGTCTGATGAAGAGAGGTTTGCTATGGCTACCAAGTTCTAGAAAATTGAGAAAGGTACAAAATCTGTTCGTGTGTACAACTTGGAGTTCACTCGTCCTTCAAAATATGCACTGTACATGATTCCGACTGAGAAGCATAAGTTGACTTGTTTTGTACGTGGGTTGGTCCCATGAATTAAGTTTGCATGTGCTGCTGCTGCTATGTCTCCTACTTGCACTTTCTCATCATTAGTTGGTTTTGCAGAGCAGCAAGAGAACTGGAAGAACAAGGAGAGGGTGGAGAGAGATCAAAACAAGAAGGCCCGATCTGCGGGTAGCTTTAGTGGTAATGTTAATAGAGGACAAAGGAAAGGGCACTTAGCATCTACTCAGTCTGGGGCTTATTTTAACGCCAGTATGCCTTCTGGTAGGCAAGGGCAGCGAACTAATAATAATCAGAGCAGATTTTCTCAGGGTAGTAATCGACCAGCTGTGTGGGAGGATCGTATTTGTCATCACTGTGGGATTACAGGCCACATTAAGAGAGAGTGTCAGAAATAGCTGTGTGAGATGGCTAATATATCCAATCAGAGGAATGATTCGCCTGCTGGCAATGCTGCTAATAATCAGAATGCTAGTGGTAATGGTAAAGGAAAGGAAGTTGCTAACACTTCTTATGGAGGAACAACTCGACTTTATGGGTTGACTCGTAGGGAGGCAGCTGAAGCCTCTGACACTGTGGTTACAGGTATTCTTACTATTTTCTCCTTTGATGTGTATTCGTTGATCGATCCGGGTTCAAACTTATCTTATGTGACCCCATATTTTGCTCTCAATTTTGGTATGGAACCCTAACTACTATTGGAACCCTTTGCTGTCGATACACCTTCTGGTATTCCTATTATTGCTTCTAGGGTCTATACAAATTGTGTTGTTGTGATTAAGGGTCATGAGACTATGGCTGATTTATATGAATTTGAGATGGTGGATTTTGATGTCATTATGGGGATAGATTGGTTGTCCGCCTGTTATGCTAATATGGATTGTCGCCATAAGTTAGTTCGTTTTGCCTTTCCTGATGAACCTATTATTGTTTGGGAGGGTGAAATTGCTAAGCCCCGGGGTAGGTTTATTTCCTATCTTAAGGCTCGTAAATTGATTACTAAGGGGTGTATCTACCATTTGGTTGCGGTTAATGATACAAAAGCCGTAGTATTTGAATTTGCTTTTGTTCCCATAGTTAGTGATTATCCCAAAGTGTTTCCTAAAGATCTTCTTGGTATTCCCCCTGATAGAGTCATTGATTTTAGGATTGATGTTATTCCCGACATCCAACCAATTTCCATTCCTCCATATCGTATGGCTCCAGCGGAGCTAAGGGAATTAAAAAACTAATTAAAGGACTTGTTAGATAAAGGTTTCATCTGACCAAGTTCCTCAACTTGGGGTGCTCCAATCTTGTTTGTTAGGAAGAAAGATTGTTCCCTTAGGATGTGTGTTGACTATCGCCAGCTTAATAAGGTGACCATTAAGAATAAATATCCTTTGCCTAGGATAGATGATCTATTTGACCAACTTTAGGGTGCTAAGTTCTTCTCGAAGATTGACTTAAGATCTGGGTATCACCAATTGAAAATAAAGGAGCAGGATATTCCGAAAACAGTGTTTCGTACTCGTTATGGGCACTTCGAGTTTCTAGTAATGTCCTTTGGGTTGACTAATGCGCCTGCTGCATTTATGGACTTAATGAATCGTGTGTTTAAACCTTATCTGGATCGTTTCATCATTGTTTTCATTGACGATATTTTGGTGTATTCAAAGAGTCGTGAGGATCATGCAAATCATCTAAGAATAACCCTAACAACACTTGAGGAGAACGAGATTTCTGCAAAATTCTCTAATTGTGAATTCTAGCTTAATTCTGTGGCTTGCTTAGGCCATGTGGTGTCCGACGACGGTATTAAGGTTGACCCTTAGAAAATTTCAGTAGTGAAGGATTGGCCTAGACCCACGAGTGTGACTGATATTCGTAGTTTCTTGGGTTTGGCTAATTATTACAGAAAGTCTGTGGAAGGCTTTTCATCAATAGCCTCGCCATTGACTAAGTTGATGCAAAAGGCTGCTAAGTTTCAGTGGTCTGAGGCTTGTGAAAAGAGTTTCTAGGAGCTTAAGGCAAGGTTGACTTCAGCTCCTATTCTGACTTCACCCTCTAGGTCCGGTGGCTATGTAATGTATTGTGATGCCTCTTGGATTGGGCTGGGTTATGCGTTGATGCAGAATGGTAAGGTGATTGCTTATCCATCGCGACAGTTGAAAAAACATGAGAAGAATTACCCGACTCATGACTTGGAGTTGGCTGCTGTGGTATTTGCTTTGAAGATCTGGCGTCACTACTTGTATGGTGAGCATTGTGATATTTTCACTGATCACAAGAGTCTACAATATATTTTCAAGCAATGAGAGTTGACTCTCATACAAAGGAGATGGTTGGAGTTGTTGAAAGATTACGACTTGAATATCTTGTATCATCTGGGTAGGGCGAATATGGTTCTGATGCTCTGAGTAGAAAGTCTATGGGCACGTTGGCATATTTGCGTGCACATGACATGCCTATGGGAAGGGAAATTCGAAGACCACATTTGAATTAACCAATTCATGGTTTAAAGTGATTGGGGTCATTTTTGCAAATCTGGCCTCTTAGTGGTTTTAATTGAGATGACCAAGTCCATGGGCAAATCAATTGAGCTCATTAGCGCAAATTAGCTTTAATTGGTTAATCAGTACTAAAATAAGGCTATGTTTGAAATAATTAATCTGGTTAAGTTTGGTCAAGGGCATTTTTGCAACTAGCCAGAAAAATCATTTAAAGCCAGTTGAGGCCATATCTGCAAAAATGGTTTCAACAGTCGTGTTTTAAATTAATTGCGTCCTAATTTGATCATGCTTAAAATAATTGGTCAATAATTGGTATTTTTATTTTGGACCATTTATTGGAACCGCATCTTTGGCCCTTCATACATATATATACACTATATATGTGAATGTACATTGTGTGTATATATATGTCAAAAAAAAGAGGCCCCTTTCGTTTAAAAAAAAAAAAATAGGACCGAGCCTAGTCCATAATGGACCGTAACCCGACCCATGAGGCTTTTAAAGGGGGAATGCGTATAACCTCCACCTCATTTTATTCCACAGACCCTAGGGGTCTTGTTACAAAGAAAGACAAGGGAGGCGTAGGGCAAAACCCTAGCGCTGCCTCCACCACTGCCCCCACCCCCGCTTTTCCTCATCACGTCCCATCATGGTTGGAGTGTGGAGCATGGGAAATCAGAGGGGAGGACGAAGTATTAATGACTTCATCCTTTTCCATACATTTTCTCCACAAAATCCGGCCAAACACCCCCTTAAGGTACATACTTTGCAATTTCTTTTATTTTCCGTCGATTGACAGTAGTTTAGAGTGAAAATGAATCGTTGATTTTTGTTTTCTTTCAATCTGGACCGTGTATGTTTGAATTCAAGTGAAGACTTGTGGAAAACCTACAAGTCCCATATTGTTTTGTAAGATTTGAGACAAGCTTTGCGGGTTCTATAATAGAACACCATCCCTCACTGAAAAAACAAGTTGGACACCCTTGAGAGGCTTGAACTTTGAGTTTTTACTCCAGATTTAGGCTTCATTAGTTCTATTAGACTTTAACTAAAAGTTTGAGTCTTTTTTCTAGTTCTAAAAATTTCATTTCCTTTTTGTGTCTTGCATTTGGTGTGGTTGAGTTTGATTCTGGAAGCAAAAGGAGGCATCCAAGTCCATTCTTGCTCCAGTTGCACTTAAAAAAGGTAACCATTTATTATTTTATTGCTTTGTTTAAGTTTCTGTCTATATTAATGATAGCTCGGTATGGTTGAGTGTTATATGTATAGTTAAATGTAGTTTAGTACTAGTGATATGCTTATTTTGATGTTTTGAGCAATGATTTCTGGGCTTGAATTATGATTAAAGGTTTATTAAGTAATATGCTTGGTTTGATTCATATTTATTCTATTTAGTAATAAGCTTGGTTTAAAGGTTGGTTTAAAGGTTTAAAGCCTGATATTTTATTCTATTTAGTAATATGCTTGGTCTGATGTTTAAGCAATGATTTTTGAACTGAGTTATGCTAAAGGTTTGCCAAATCCCATGCTTGTTTGATGGTTTCTGATTATGACAATTTGGCTCAGAGGGTGACTATTATGACATGTCTGAACTGATCTCTAGGTGGTATTGTTTGAATAAGAGTGCATTTGGGTAGTATGAAGGGCCTTTGACACTGTTAATGAGATGTGGATTTAGGACAGCCTCAAGATAATCCTTTTCTTGTCTAAAATGTCCAACCAACAAGTAAAACAGGTGGATAAGTGATGACAGTAGTTATACTTGGTCTAATTCAAATAATGAGACATTAGATTCTTAAAAATGACTTTAAGAAAGAATTTCAAGGTTGGCAGCTTAGCATGGAACATGTGTATACTAATGATTGATCATGTGTGAGTTTGTCTTGTTTCACCATGTGTGAGTTAGTTTATGTGTGTGCCATGTGTAGAAAAATCATCTTTCCCAAGACTGATCACATAACATATGAGAATTAAGAAGATAAAAGAAGAAAGAGGAATAATGGGAAGGCCTTGGTGCAAGTCTGTCTAGTCCCCTTTATGAATTTGTTTGGTACTGCTTTTGGATGTTATAGATTAAATGTAAAAATGAATAAGTAGTCATGGCCAGGGAGAAGACTGATGGTGATATGTAGGATTCTGTAAAGTTAAAGTGATTTGTATTTAGCTCTATCTTTCTTTATTATGTGTGGATTAGTCCTGAAGGAGGATATATATGCTTCTGAGATGCTGTGTGACATGAAAGAATAAAATTATTTCATAATTAGACTTTGGGTTGAGATTGCCTTTGAATATTAGTCTGTATCATTGTCATCTAAATGTTTGTGTTGGGTCTGTTTTAGTGGTCATGCCTGTAACTTAACCATAAGACTTTTAAAGTTTGGACAAGGCTTAATGAGTCAACAATGGTAGTCTTGTGATAGTGTTAACCTGTTCTAAACCATCCCAAGGTTTTTTTTTGGTGGTCGTCACTGGGGTATGAGGATAAGGCCATAAGAAGGGAAAGGTCTTGGGAGAGTAAAAGGTGAGCCTGCGCATGAACTGGAGGTAGTAACCAGTGGAGCCCAGGATCCCTTTTTACGAAAGGAGATTCGGGGAAAAGGAGATGGGAGGTGATGACCCCGCATCCCTGCTTCCCTTCGGGACCCTAAGGCTTTTTCCATGCTTTTGAACTTTTTCTCATGGTCCCGGGGACACACAAGGACCTCGGATGGATTAGGAAGGCTTAACTATATCTCGGGGGAAGGGTACACCTAGAGTTGAATAATGTTACTCCCAAAGTGTTTGTAAAGTTTAGGTCCTGTTGTTTTTACTATGTCTTCTAAAAGGGGTTTTTAATCTGGGGGATTTAGTTGTCTGTGTTTTGTTGTTTGAATTACGTGTTTGTAAGGAAGTAGGATTTGGAAGTGTACTGGTGGTGATCCAAGCCAGTATCATAGAGAGACTGAGTACCAACCTTGTTACTTGCCACTTGCTTCTACTTAGGATCCTGTGCCTTCTAATTCTCCTTAACTCGTGCACCTATACTTTGCACCTAGGAACCTATTTCTTTGTGATGATAATTGAGTCTTTGATTGGGAGAGCCTGACCATGCTATGATCCCACCTCTCTTTCTTCTTATTTTTGAAAGGATTTGCTTAGATTATACAGCTAAAGAGCCATTATTAGGAACTGAAATTGTCTCAAGACTGTTTTGACTGATTACTTATATAATATGCTCCTGAAATCCTTTTTTCTTTACTGAAGGTCTTGAGTGTACATCTATGTGTGAATTGACATTGGTCCGAATTAGCAAACATGATTGTTATATGTCTGGACTTGTAAAAGGGGCTGTAAGCTAAAACCTAAGTCTAAATGAATGCTCTAAGTCACAAACTCTTCCAAACCATTACATGTTTGAAATAAATTAATGTAATGTCCAAGGCCTAAACCTGCCTGATGTGCTCTCTATAGACCCTTGGTACCTCTGATTTGGGATCCTGATGGTTTGCTTACATGGTGGGTGTCACCACTTGATTGTTTGGCTTTACGCATCTATGAGAATGCTCTGTCTGTATGATGAACTACTATTTGCTTGCCAATTTGATTGTGTATATCCTTGGGGTTGGTTTGAATGAGGCTTATGGCATGGCCTGACCTATAGGGAGTATAGACCTATCTGTGGTAAGACTGTGAAGCCAAAGGGACCTGAATAACCTGTTAATGGTGAACCTGACCCATGCTATGCCTCTGAATTAGTTTAGTGATGCCTTAAGGAGTTTAAGAAATGGTCATGACCTTAGTCTAAAATGATTGTGTCTGTTCATATGCACATGTATTTGAAACCCTTTTAGATTGAATTCTGGGTTGTGCATAACTTTTTTTTTTTTAAAAAAAAAAAGCTTCCATGTGATCACAAGGGGGGCTGAAAGTGAACTGAGGCCACATGACCTAAGAAAAGACTTTTAAAGGGGCCTTGGATAAAGGAGAAAAGGAAAACCTGGCCTAGCTTGGCTTATGACATTTTTCCTTCAGATAAAGGGCCCCATGGCACTTCTATGGCCTGTGGGGTTGTGTGTTCATTACAAAGAACCTTGAAACCACATGGATTCTGCTCCTAGACTAGATGAGGCCCCAGGCTAGAGCTAGGTGTACTGTTAGGAGTGATTAATGATCTGACCAAATAAAGAATAAATGTGCATATGTGTTTAAATTAGACACAAAGGGAAGGGATTAGTAGAAGTGTGAAACTAGGATGTCAACTTGTTTTGTCCATGTCCTATCTGATTGTCGTAGCTATACTAACCACCTTTATATGATCCCATGTTCTTGTATATGACAAATTAGACACAGGAAGGGTCCTAGTCCTACCTTTATCCTTGTTATGCCCACCCATCTTAGCCTGCCTTGTGTGCCTCTTATTTGCAAGGTGTAACCTGCTTTAACCACTTCATGGTGAGGGGCTTTAGTACTTGCTTGCCTCTCTTAAGAGTTACAGTTTGGTGTGTGTCCATCATGGTTGGGTGGTTTGATTTCTCATTCTTGTCCACCTCTCACTTGTACACCATAGTCTATGTTGTCTCTCTATGATCATGTATTTTGTTCCTTGTTTTATTTATTTTACATTGGTGTGCTGCAGCTGTGTTATTACCCATGACTATATACTTTGGTCTTTGCCTTTTTGTTTATTTCAGTTTGCTTTGGGTCCCTTTCATGAGTGTATGTTTGGTCCTGCTTTGCTACTTCAAGTCCATGTCCTGAAATTCTACTTGATTATCTCTGGTTCTTGATTTGTATTATGTTTGTGAACATGGCCAATTATGTTATGTGTGGTCCAGGGATCTGCCTATTTTTCTTGTGGCTACATTGGTGGGGATTAAGGTAATTTGGGGTGGGGGCCTATGTTACACCTCCCATTTTATTTCAAGTAGATTTTGACTTATTGGCGGTGTATACCCTTGGTTTGGTAGTCCGCACTAGAGCATTACCCACGAGATATTTTGCATTGTATGTGTACAGGAATATAAGTAGGCATCCTTGACATTACAGGGGAGTTAGAAGTGAAACGAATCGAATCGGAGCAAAGCGAAGCAGTTCAGGAAACTGCTGAAACCAGTCAGCATCGATGGCCACGTCGACGAGCCGTTGACTGGCACCATCAACAGGGTTCAGAACTCAGACATTCCAAGTGGCGGTTCGAAGGCCACGTCGACGGACCGTCGACCCGGCCGTCAACCGCGGACACAGAAATTTCCATGCAATATAAATATAAGAACCCACATTTTATTTCATTATTTTCCATAAAAAGCAGATTCTATATCTCTCTAGAACCCTCCAAAAAAAAACCCTTCCTCTATTTTTACAACAATCTATACCAAAAGCCAAGATCAAAGCCAAGAATTAAGAGATTCATATACTAGGAGGCCTACTAGGGTTTGTAGGGAGTGAGGATTCCTTTGGCATACAAGTGGAGGATTCCATTCTAATGGAGTAGAGTGACTCAAGGCTTGTTCCCAAGTGCTTAAGGTGAGTTCTATGTTTATTTCCGATTATTGAGGGCATTGAAGGGTTGAAAGATTTGGATTATGGAAGAAATAGAATATAGAGCTTAAAGGTGAAAGTAATAGTAATCTCAAATAGTAGTTGACATGAATCATGGCTCTTGATGTATAATGGAAAGAATCTTTCTATGAATGATATTAAGAACATGGGAGAAACATAATAGGAGGACGAATGCAATATTATATTATGATCATGGCTATGGATGCCCTTGAAATGGGAGTAGGAGAATTGAATGATATATGGTTGATGAAGATTGTGGATTATGGGATTATGAATATTCTAACAAATGTTGGGAGTTTTTATATGGCATGGGGAAAGTTGTAGAAACTAAGGAGATGTTGCCCAATTTTCATTAGCTTTAGTTCAAATATACTTATGTTATCGATTATCTAATTTTTGTATGAATTCCCTTGAAGGTAGAATCGCAAGTTAGAGAGGCACGCGAGTGAACGATAGAAAGAGTTGAAGAGATACAAGGTATGTAAGGCTCGTCTTTTCTTTTCTAAGGCATGATCCCGATAGCATGGATTCCCCTATCTCTCCATGACCTTCTCACATCCCATGAACTATGAGTCCATGTTAGATAGAGCCACTTATGAGATAGAATAAGATATATTATATTATGAATATGATAAAGGTAAGGATGAACCAAAGTCTTGTGATTCTAAAGCATATGATACAATACTCTCACAATGCTTATGCTATGAATACGATATGCCATTTTATGAGGCTAATGACCATCATACGATTTCTTGATGTTCATTGTTGCTAAACCCACCTTATGATATTAATTCCTTCAAGGTGAGGTATGATGATCATGGATACTCTATACGGAAATCGGGGGTTCTCGACCTTACGTCACCCCGATATAGTTTTAGATTATCTTATAGTTCAAATGTATGTTTTATGAGATGTGTACGATGATGAGGTTACACCTTGCCTAGATGGCCGGACATGTCACCGCTAACGCGGGCTACTTACGATCCCACCGTGCCTAGATGGCGGACATGTCACCGCTAATGCGAGGCGACGACACCGCACGCACGGAAGGCGGACATGACCACCACTAGTGGGCGGCGTATGATGGTTACCCGGACGCGGGTTAACGACTAGGGTATATGTGGTATGGTGCTAAACGTGATATGACTAAAACGCGCACACACTCTTAAAAGTTAAGCAGGTTATGTATTCATCTCATGTCTTATGATTGTTCTATTATGCTTATATTATTCATGCCTTACATACTCAGTATACTGTTCGTACTGACGTCCCCTTTCCTTGGACTCTGTGTTCATGCCCACAGGTAGACAGGGAGGTGATCCAGAGTCGTAGGAGCTATCAGCAGACTTTGAGAGCACTCCATTGTTCCAGAGGTGCCACTTATGATCATATTCTTTTGTGTATATATTTTGGGCACGACGGGGTCCTGTCCTGTCTTTATGTATAGTACTCTAGTAGAGGCTCGTAGATACATACATGTGGGTTGTTGGTGTCCCATGACGATGTCAGTGTACATTTTTGTATATCATTTTTGATAACTGTACAGGCTTATGTTTATCTATGTGTAGCCTTGGGGTATTTATATATGTATGTGTTCAGGTTGAGTGTGATGACTAGTGTTATGAGCGGTTCTCGGTAGTTAGCTCCGGGTGCCCGTCATGGCCCCTAGTTGGGTCGTGACAAAAGTGGTATCAGAGCAGTTCAGTCCTAGGAAGTGTCTACGAGCCGTGTCTAGCAGAGTCTTGTTTATGGTGTGCACACTTATAAACGAGAGGCTGCGGGGCATTTAGGAAAAATGACTATTCTTCTTCTCATGAGATCGTGCGATAGAGCCATGTTATAATATTTTCCTCCTCCCTAATTGTGTGTTATGATTTCAGCTATGCCGGTAAAGAGAAAAGCCACCGCCGCCCAGAAGGGCAAGGCTACGATGGAAAGGCGGATAGAAAGGGAGCCGCCAACTAATGTAGAGAAAGGTGAATCACATAATGAGGCTCCATCAAACACCTCTCATACTCCTCACTTTATTGTAGAAGAACAAGAGGGGGCTTCGCCCCCGACCCACATGCCTCCGGTTCCTCCGCGAGCTACTTCGGGTCAACAAATGGCCGAGGCTATTCATCTATTGACGCGATTAGTTTCCGCTCGAGGCACGGCGACGAATACGGGTCCAAGTGACGAGAGAGCGGTAAGTACTAGAGCCGTGATTTCATGAGTCTAAATCCTCGGAGTTTTCGAGGTCAAAGTCGGATGAAGACCGTAAGTTTTTATTGATGAAATGCGAGGACATTAAAAATTATTCATGCCTCCGAGGCGAAATCGGTAGAGCTAGCATCTTATAGACTCGGGATGTGGCGGTCTTATCTTTATAATAATTGGATATCCTCGAAAAAAGAGAATGCACCTCATCCCGGTTGGCAAGAATTTATAGATGCCTTCGTCGCCACTATTTGCCACCCGAGGTTCGTCGAGCTAGAGCGGATAAATTCTTGAATTTGAAGCAAGAAAACATGAGTGCCCGGGAGTATAGCCTTCATTTTAACTCATTGGCTAGATATGCTCCGACTATGGTGGCCGACATGGGAGATAGAGTGCATAGGTTTGTGAGAGGCCTAGGGCCACATTTGTTTAAGGATTGCTTGACAGCTTCATTACAGGAGGGGATGGATATTTCCCGCATTCAGGCCCATGCCCAGAATCTAGAAGAGCAGCAACATCCGCAAAGGGGTGAGCGGGATATTGATAGAGGGCAAAGTAAGAGGGCCAGATCCATGGGTCCAGATAGCGACTATAGAGGGGATCGAGGCAGTCATATCCCATATACTCAGTCCAGTCAGCGACTAGTGCACCTCCTCGATTTGCAGGCAGGAGATTGGACCACCCCGCTCATTCAGGACAGGGTCAGAGTTCGAGAGACTCAGGTTCTCAGTTTGGGGGTGATTATAGCCAGAGGAGACCACCGGTCCCACGATGTAGCCAGTGTAGAAAGTTGCATTCGGGTCCATGTCGTCAAGGTACAAATGTTTGTTATGTTTGTGGACTGACTGGGCACGTGATGCGTGATTGTCCCTCGAGGTATGGTAGAGGTGGGGTTCAACCCATAGGGTCGGCGGGCGGTTCTTCTTCTTACGTAGCGCCCGGCGGGCGGACTCCCCCGATTCCGGCGGGACGAGGTAGAGGCGAGGGGAGCATCCGGTTCGAGTGGTACTCAGCCCCGTATTTATGCTTTGGTTGGACGACAGGATCTTGAGTCCTCTCCGGATATGGTTACAGGTATATTGACTATATTCTCTCATGATGTTTATGCGTTGATAGATCCGGGTTCTATGTTATCTTATGTTACTCCCTATATTGCTGATCGTATTGGGGTGAAACCCGAGCCAATTAAACCTTTCGAGGTGTCTACTCCGGTTGGTGATCCCGTGATAGCTAGACAAGTGTACAAGAGTTGTGTAATTGTGGTATGTGAACGCCAAACCAAAGTTGATTTAATCGAACTGAAAATGTTAGATTTTGATGTGATTATGGGTATGGATTGGTTGGCCTCATGTTATGCCAATGTTGATTGTCGAACGAAAGTAGTTCGATTCCAGTTTCCGGGAGAGCCCTTGCTTGAATGGAAAGGTAATACAGCATCTCCTAGAGATAGGTTTATTTCCTACCTTAAGGCAAGGAAGATGATAGCTAAAGGCTACATCTATCACCTAGTTCGACTTTATGATACCGAAGCAAAGCCACCGACCTTTCAATCCGTCCCGGTAGTGAATGAATTTCCAGATGAACTTCCAGGCCTTCCTCCGGAAAGAGAGATTGATTTTGCTATCGATGTATTGCCGGACACCAAGCCCATATCTATTCTTCCTTATCGAATAGCTCGGCGAAATGAAAGAGTTGAAGGCTCGATTGAAAGATTTGCTTGAGAAGGGATTTATTAGGCCCGTTCGTCACGTGGGGAGCACACATTGTCCTATTTGTGCGAAAGAAAGACGGTTCCCTGCGGATGTGCATTGATTATAGACAATTGAACAAAGTGACGATTAAGAACAAATACCTGCTACCAAGAATTGATGATCTGTTTGATCAGTTACAGGGCGCCAAGTGGTTTTCCAAAATCGATCTAAGATCGGGTTATCACCAAGTGAGGGTTAGAGAAGAAGATATTCCTAAAACAGCTTTTAGAACAAGGTATGGCCACTATGAATTTCGAGTAATGCCGTTTGGGTTGACGAATGCTCCGGCAGTGTTTATGAGTGATTGTGAAAAGGCCGATGTCCGAAGATCAATTCCGGAATCATTGATTGTACGAAATTGATATTTGATAAACTCTTTTACTTGAGTGATTGTGAGAAGGCCGATGTTTGAGGTTCAATTTCGGAATCGTTGATTGTGTGAGATTGATATTTGATAGACTCTTTTACTTGAGTGATTGTGAGATGGCCAATGTCCGATGATTTATTCAGGCATCGATGTTGCATGGCCGATTTCGATGATATCCCGGAATCATTATTAGTGCATGGACTCCGCGGGTCCCCCAGGGTGGTGCCGGTGAGACTCCCCGCTTGAAGCGGTGCTTAGCCGGGGTCCGTATGCATTGGGCAAAGATCCTGGATGGGTGGTACTTAGACTTCTCCAGTCACGCTGGGTTGTGCTACCGAGACATCGATATTTTCGTCCGGAGTACATGTGTACACCTCATCTGCATGGCATTACATTGTATCCATTCCATCATTGCACTGCATTGCATTATGACTTGATTGAGATTCCTCGTGATTGGATTGTGATGATTGCATTAGATCAGATATATTCGGACTTGACCTATTTGGGTTTAAATGCTTTACATAGGCGATGATGGATACTTGGTTGTGATCATATTGGTTAGATTCCTTGCTTATCTGCTTTATTTTCTGAATTGTGTTAACTATACTTAGTCGACCGATGATGCCTACCGATCTTGTTGTTTGTCTTGGCACTGCACTTGCATTCTTTTATGAATGCAGAGTACCAGGTCGGATCTACTTCTGTGACCCATGGCTGATCGACTCTTTAACATTCTCTCGAGTTTCCAGGGTGAGCATGGCGTCCGCTAACCTTGAAGACCTTCCTATCACATGTCTTACTTTTATTTTAGAGACAGAGACATTATGTATTAGTATTCCAGACGGCATTATTCTCCTTAGATGCTCTTGTATTATTCTGACTAGACCCTGGGGATGTTTATTGTCTTCCGCACTTTTACTACTATATATATATCGCGAGACTTACGTATTTGTTCTATTTCACTGTTTTAAATTCATTCTTCGTGTATTCATTCATTGTTGGGTTGAGGATTCGCTTACCGAGGTGGGAAGGTAAAGGCCCGCACGGCCAAAGCAAAATGGGTCGTGACAATTTTGGGCCAAAGCCCACTCATGGATAAAGAGTTGATGATATTGGGTATTTTAAAGTTTTATGCATAAAATCATTTGGGCCTAACCCAAAAGAAAAAACGGACAGACCTTTTGAACGGAAAATTGTAATTTTTGGCTACAAGACCCAATCCGAGACCAATTTCATAACTTATAACAAAAGACGTATTTAAAAAAAAAACATTCGTCTATACAAGTTCTTGGATAAAGCGTTCCAAACGTATTAAACGGATCGATCCAAGCAAAGTATGAGTTAAGCATGGACAAATTACACACTCAAAAGGGATAAGGCACCATTACCCCCCTGAACTATACCCGAAGTTGCTATGACACACCTTACCTTTCCCTGGGCCCTATTACCCCCTAAACTTATTTAAAATGGAATAATTACCCCTAAACGCCGATGTGGCAAAAAGAGTGTGTTTCACTCTCTTTGAGAGAGTGAGAAACATAAAAAAAGGAAAACTTAATTTTTTTCCTTAAAAATCTGCATTTTCTTAAAATTTGAAAATAAATTTAGTCTTCCACATTTAGTTTTAAAAAATGGGTTTTCCACATGTTAAGAAAATAATTAATTTTTTCAAAATTTTATAAAAATTCAGTTTGAAAAATAAAAGTGTCCTAAGAAAATGAAATCATGAAAATCAAGATTTTTTAAGACATTTTAAAAAAATAATCAAGTTTTCCATATTTTTAACAAATCCATTTTTCCATATTTAAAAAAAAAAAATCATTTTTTCAGTTTTTTTTTTTCTTTTTCAAAAACGGGTTTTAAAAAAAAAAAACAAATTTTCAATTTTTTTTTTTAAAAAGGGTTTTAAAAATCATTTTTTTAAAAGAAAATTCAGTTTTTTAATCCATGTTTTTAGTTTTTTTTTTTTTTTAAATGGGTTTAAAAAAAATCAAATTTTCAAATTTAAAAAAAAGACGGGTTTTAAAACTCATTTTTTTTTAATGAAAATTCGATTTTTGTTTTTATTTTAAAAAAAATTGACACGTAAGCTGAAAAAATTAAAAAAAAAGAAGAAAACAAATAAATACACATGTGGCAAGGAGAGTGTATGTCACTCTCCCATATGAGAGTGTATGTCACTCTTGAGCATCAACGTTTAGGGGGGTAATTATTCCGTTTTAAATAAGTTTAGGAGGGTAATAGGACCCTGGGAAAGGTAAGGTGTGTCGTAGCAAGTTCGGGTATAGTTCAGGGGGGTAATGGTACCTTATCCCACTCAAAACATAATAAGTTCATATTTTTAAAAATAACATATGTAAAAGGGAAAAGGGTTCAAAACACACTCACACTATGGCCAAAGTTGCCATAACACACCTGAACTTTGCGGGGGTCCTATGACCTTCGTACTTATTTTTGTGTATTTTGTATGCTTTTATATGGTGACCTGTACAAGCGATTGTATCTACTCTCTTTGAGCGCGTAAGATTCCATATAAAAGTGTAAATACACAAAAAATAAGTCCGAGAGTCATAGGACCCAAAAGTTCAAGTGTGTTATGGAAACTTTGGCAAAATACAGGCGACAAATTATTGTTCATCTTCTTCATAGAAGCTGACTGAAATTTGATCCTAATGCACTTCAAATCTCAACCAAACATCACCAAATTTCAGATTTGAATTCCTCTCGACATTCCGGTTCTATTGATATATCACCCGCTCGAAATGGAGCTCATTTGCGGCAACCTGAAAATTCGAGTTCGAAGCTTCAAGCTTTGTTCATGGCAGTCATGGAGTCATTCAGTTCTTCTTCACGTTCCGGACGTTTTCTAAGCTCGAGTTCGACTTCAAATAATCGGCAACCAAGAATTTTATTCATCAAATCCGAATTTGAAGACCCGGATACGAAAGCTTCAACTCGAAACTCGACGTCCCTAATGGAGTTTTTGTTTACTTGGTTCTACTATCTTAATCCACTATTATTAATCATGTTTTCAATGTCGACAATGTCACAAATCCTATATAATATCGAAAAAGACCCGTTTGATTTTGTCGTTACAATGGAGTTTTTTTGGGTTTGAAATTTTGGAAAGAGGAGAAATGAAAAATACCCGATTGAAGAATAATTAAATCTTTTAAACTCAACATAAAGGAAAGCAAAAGGCACAAATTCTTGAACGGGCACAAACTCAACACAAAAGGCACAAAGCAAAAGGCACGATAATTGAAAGAAAAATTATCTCTAACGACTGGAAAAAAATTTGGTCACTATAAGTGCACTTATAACGACCGGATTCATCTCCCTTCATTAAGAAGTGGTTGTTAAAAATCGAATTTCCTGTAGTGGAGCGCGTGCATACACTCAAACGAGTTTGGGTGACTTTGTCCATTTGAAAGCATAGATAATACATAAAAAATAAGTCAGGGGGGTCATAGGACCTCCGCAAAGTTTAGATGTGTTATGGCAACTTTGGCCATAGTTTAAGTGTGTTTTGAACACTTTTCCCTATGTAAAAGGATGACACTTTTATACTCACTTTACAAACGAAATACATCATCCTTGTATACAAAGGGAGATTATTTTTTATCCGAATATTATAAATCCAAATCTATGTACCCTATATATAAAGGGAACATATTCAAATTCTTTTCTCAAAATGACATGCAAATGCCAAGATTTTTTGCGGGAATAAACACTAAATAGACAGTTCATGCAAATGCTCATACATTGGAATTCGAAGGTCAACTGTATAGTACGGATCCTTAATACTGGGGTGCCTAACACCTTCCCCAGGGGATCATCAGAACCCTTACCTAGAACTCTGGATTACGAAAGATTTTTCACGGTATTTGAATAAATCCTTCACTCTCGATTTTCCTAATTTCCTAAAAATTGGGTGGCGACTCTTTAAAAAAAAAAATCAAATTCCGAAAGAGCACCAACGAGTTCGTAGCAGCTTTTATGCGCCCCGCGTAAATGAGAACAATTACACTACCTTTGCGCCTGCGCGTACACCAGAACCAGCAAAATCTGGTTTTTGACTCAACCACCCCGAAATCTTGAGACTCACCTGGAACCTCCCGGATACAAACCAGATATGCAAACCCACATAAAAACACTCTACAAACTCACCCCGCACTCAAAATTTCAAAAAGAGATCGTTTTGGCTCGGTCAACCCCTAAAGCCCAAAAACCAACTTTCCAATCAAAAGACCAAAATGCCCCAAGACCCTCAAGAACAGAACCAACCAGTCAACCGACCTATAATAGACATTATGGAACTAGTAGAATTGACAGAATCCGCAAAAAAGACTCATTTACCCCCGATGTTGACTTTAGTCAACCCAACATTTATGAACTTTCAAAAATCTCATTTTCTTACTCAAATCACATCCGATGGCCTCGGGAATCACGCCACCCATGCCCACAAGTTAAATATGTCATAATGAAGCTAGGGGAAAGGTCAAAAGGGGTAAAATGGTCAAAAGTGCTAAAACGACCTAACGGATCGTTATAGATATACTTGGAACTTTTTTATGAAAACTTATAAGGATAAAAGGGACTGGTTGGGTGTGTTTTTGTCAAACTCTACTCAAGAGAATCTTGGGTGTGTTTTTGTCAAACTCTACTCAAGAGAAATCTTGGGTGTGTTTTTTATCCGGAAATGAAATAACCACTTCAAATCTTATACGCACTTTCGAAAAGGAACTCAATTTCTTTCTTCAAATAAAGGGATTTTTTGCCAAGATATTTCTAATGATATGCCATGACATGATATACAAGATTTTAAACTACTTTTAAGCAAATAATTACAAATCACATATTGAAGCTCGAAGGTCAACCGTATTCTACGGATTCTTAATATCGGGGTGTCTTAATGCCTTCCCCAAGGAATCACAAGAACTCTTAGTTCGAACTCTGGTTTAAAAGGATTCACCTCTTGTTTGAAAACCCTTTTACTTGGTTTTCCTAATTTCCCTTAATTAGGTGGCAACTCCGAAAAAAATAAACAAATCCAAAAGAGTCCAAAAATTCGAAGTCGCTTTTATGCCTCGCGTAAAAGTGAACCGTAACAGTCATCGATGAAGACAATAACAAACATCCAAGTAGGGCTTGAAGATCCCATTCATCAAATCCATGATGGCTACGGTGGCATTAGTAAGCCCAAAAGACAACACCAAGAACTCATAGTGACCATAGCGGGTCCTAAAGGCCGTCTTTGGAAGATCCTCCGCTCTAATCTTCAACTGATGGTAGCCCGATCTCAAGTCAATCTTAGAGAAGACCGATGCACCCTGAAGCTTATCAAACAAGTCATCTATGCAGGGTATAGGATACTTTTTCATTATAGTAACCTTGTTCAACTGTCGATAGTCGATAAACATCCGCATGGTACCATCTTTCTTCTTCTAGAACAGCGCGGGAACACCTCAAGAGGAAACACTAGGTCTGATGAACCCCTTACTCAAAAAATCATATAAATGCTCCTTCAACTCTCTCAACTCTACCGGAGCCATACGTTAGGGAGGAAAAGAAATAGGACGAGTGTCTGGCTCTAAATCAATGCAAAAATCAATATCCCGATCAGGTGGCATCCAAGCAAATATGTGGGGGAAAACCTCTGAAAATTCACTAACTACTGGTACCAACTCTAGGAAGGAGTATCCACACTCGTATCTCGAATATGCACCAAGTAAGCTAAACATCCCTTATCCAGCAACTTTTTCGCCTGAAGGAACGATAAAATCTTCTTGGGAGCAGGGCTAGGAGTACCCTTCCACTCCAATCTCGGAATGTCTGCATGGCTAATATGACCGTCTTGGCATGACAGTCTAAAATCGTGTGATACGGAGATAACCAAATCATGCCCAAGATTATATCAAAATCTATCATGTTGAGGATCACCAAGTCTACCCAAGTGTCATAACCCATGAATGTAACCACACAAGATCGATAGACTCGATCTACTACCACAGAATTTGTGACAGAAGTACATATACAAATAGGCACATCAAGTAGATCACAAATCATATCCAAACCCATAGAGAAATATGACGAAACATATGAGAAAGTAGAGCTCGAATCAAATAATACTGAAGATGCCTAATGATAGATCGAGAAAGTACCTGTGATGACCGCATCAGAAGCCTCGGCCTTTGGCCTGCCCGGAACAACATAGCAATGAACCCGTCCACTCTCGGACTATGTACCTCCATGGTCACCATGGCCAGAATGAGCTCCACCAAATAGTATAGTAGTCAGATTCATGTCAGAGGTTTCATAGACTAGTCAGTTATGTTATGTACGATATTCAGAGTCGTCTAGCCATTTTGGCTTATTATTATCATGTTTATTCAAACTATTCTGCATTATGATATTTTTAGACTTATGATTTATGGTCCCACGCTTTACTTAAATTATGCATGTCATAGTTTAATCTGCATCAGTTCATGCCCATGTTGAGTCAGCAAGCCATATGATTCGTTCGGTCACATGCAGTCAGGCATCGAGTGCCGTGTTACGCCAAGGCCATGGTTTGAGGCATGACATGAACACAGTCATAAGGAAAACTCCTTTCAAGACCTAAATCACTAAGCAGGCCACTCAACACTCCAAACTCATGAAAATAAAAATAGGGGAAGGGTAGTCATCCCAACTTCTATTTATACACCCTATCTCTATGCAATTTCTTCTTTTACACTTTTAGGGACCAAAAAGGTCTCATGATATTGCAAACACACAAGGCGGAACCCCAGCAGCCTAGGTGTTACACATCGGACATTTCGTGTTGTCGTGCTGTGAATAGACTAACGCAAGCTTAAGGTGAACATGAAGTCCATATTACCTTAAGGAGGTTATTTGGTAGCTTAAAGGTGTATACTACAAGATTTATGAAGTATTACGAATCGAAGAAACTAAGCTCGTCGGAGGAAGGGAAGTATAAGTTGTGTTTGGGGAAGATATAATAATAATCGAGTTAACGATTATTTAGTAATGTCTTGAGGAGAAGCTATAGGACTCCTTAGATGGTTAATGAGGTGTTAAGCAAGTTCCAAGAAGATGTTATAAGTATTTGAGATAAACAAATCCACGAGAACAATTCAGAAAAAGAGGAGTTATACGACTACTTATACGGTCCGTATAAGGGTCCATATAACGGTTACAGTGGAGGGTCATCACTGGTGACATTATACGGTCACTTATACGGACCTTATAAAATTATACGGATCATATAAGTGTCCGTATAACAGTTACAGAGAGGGTCGGTTATTGGTGAAATTATGCGGTCACTTATACGGACCGTATAAGTGTCCGTATAAATCATGTCGGGTCAGATTTTCATAATTATAAATATATGACCCAAGTTCTTATTTTTCATTTTCCACATTCTCCACACCTCTTGATAGCTCTAGAATATTCCACACACCATATTAACACAAATCCAAGGGAAATCAAAGATTAAACACCAAGAATCAAGAGAATCAAGTGCAAAGAGGCTGTTAAGGGTTTGTAGAAGTCAAGAATTCCTTTGGTATTGAAGTTGGGGTTTTTCTCAAGTGAAGTATATTCATCCAAATTCATTCTTATATGATCAAAGGTGAGTTTTACATCTATTTCATATTATTAAGAGTATTTGGTTGTTGAATAACTTGAATGAAGGAAAGAAGAGGAATATGAAGTTCAAACATGGAAATAACGGTATTTTGAATAGTAAGTGAACTTGAGTCATGATTCTTAGTATACTATGAGTATAGTCTTGTTGTGAATGACACTAATGATATTGAGGAAGTATTACATGTAGATGGATATGGTGGTGTGTTGTAGTTATTGATGTAGATGACTTTGAAAGGGAGTTTTGATAATTGAACAATGTTTAACTTGAAGAAGCCTATTGGTTATCATGCTATGGGTGTTGATATTGATGTTTGGGAGTTGTTTAGTATATGGAGAAAGTTGTTAAAACAAAGGAAATGCTGCCCAATTTTTGTTAGCTCTTAGTCGCTTTAATTTAGACTTAAGAATGTTTCTAATAATCTAACTTAGCACAAATTCTCTTGAATGTAGAGTTATAAGCTTGGAAGGAGAACGTTTAGTCATTACGGAGACGTAAAAGGTATGTTATGGCTAGTCCCTTTCTTTCGAGGGCATGACTCTTATATTACGATTTCCTCTCTATTTTTCCATGACCTTCTTACATCCCAAAAGTTGAAAGTTAAAGATTCTTAAGAGCTTCTTATGAGAAAGAGATAAGATGTGTTCTATGATAATGATGATTTTATTTCTAGAGATTCCAAAGCTTATGAATTGATGCTATTATGAGCTTAATGATCTTATTTCATAATTTCCTTCATGTTATTCATTGTTGGCCATCTCACCTCATGACACCAGCTCCTTCAAGGTGATACCTAGCGATGACGTTGATCCATAATATAATCGGAGATTACTGTTACGCCCCTTGTTTCGGTCATAGTAAGACCTATGATTTCCTAGTTGAGAGTGCCTTGGGAAGCGAGACTCGAGCCTGAGTTTTGGAGATAGAAAGTGTTTTACCCCGTGTGCAATGGTACCAGCAGGCATTCTTGGTGATTTACAGGATTAGGAGTTGAGCGAATTGAATCGACGTGATCTGAACTGAACTAGAAAATCTGCAGGACACCAGTCTTGATTGACGGGTCGTCGAACCTGTCGACGGGCCATCGTTGTGCGGCGTCGACAGGGTTTCGCAGCCATGCATTCTGCAGGCACAGGACGATGAGCACGTCGACGGACCGTCGACACGTCGACGGGTCGTCGACTCGCTCATCGAGCAAGACCACTGAAGCATTTAATTCTCCGAGTATAAATACATGGTCCACGACTTTATGTCTTATTTTCTCTTATTCCCAGATTAGAAAACCCCAGTATTTTGCTCTCCCAACATTTATGGCATATTAGTGAAGATTTGACAAGACCCGGACCCCGTAAACCCGAGCTTGTGAAGAAGAAGGTTATTTCTAGGGTTTTTCCAAGAATGGGAAGCTTAGGGAGTTGAAGTTAAAGTGATTCTTAGGATTCTTGACCCCTCAAGGTATGTAAATGATTCCTACCTTTATATTTAAGTTGACTACCGAGAGTTTTAGTGATTGTAGGTAAAGAGAAGGTATTTGTGAGAGTGATAGATTGATGAAGGGCAAGGTAGTGACATGAGGAAATTTTAAGAAATGATTAGGAATGGATTTACATATATTTTGATATGTATGGTTGTTATCATTGTATTGTGGGTATTGTAGTTGATATTGGATCGAATGAGAAGTTGAAGAGTGGTAAGCTTATAAAGGGGATGGTTGTCTATATTTCGTTAAGCTTTATATGTGCTTGAGGATGATTAGTAAGCAAGGCAAGTAGCCTAATTAAGACTTACGTTACCTTAATTGGAGACTTACAAGTTCAAGAGGTAGGAGTTGGGCGACTTGATGTACGTCAAGGTATGTTAAGGCTTTTCCTTTCTTTCACTTGGCATGATCCTATGATATGAACGATAAACGAGTCGAGAGTTTCCATATTACTATCTCTTGTAAGCACTAAGAGAAATACGAGTTTTTAATGTTTCCATATCCCGGTATGGTATTTCACTATGTACGGATCTTGTGATTTTACGTTGTCCTAGTAGTACGAGTTCGGTAAGGCCATGAGAGACGGTTGTCATTATATTGTTTGAAAATCCTATTGTTCGGTTTTATTTGTCTATGCCTTCAACTCGAGTTCTCAGGGGTACATGAGAAAGGCACACTTGATAGGGGGTGAAGGTGTGACCTGCGATATTATATTTCATATGTGAAAGGCACACTTGACAGGGGGTGAAAGTGTGGCCTATGAATGGTCCATGAGTGGCCTACGATGTAGGAGTATATACATGAGAAAGGCACACTTGACAGGGGGTGAAGGTGTGACCTGCGATATTATATTTCATATATGAAAGGCACGCTTGACAGGGGGTGAAGGTGTGGCCTATGAGTGGTCCATGAGTGGCCTATGATGTAGGAGTATATACATGAGAAAGGCACAGTTGACAGGGGGTGAAGGTGTAGCCTGTGATGTGACAATGAGGCGTGTACCTACTATATATATATATATATATATATATATATGCATGTGTATACTTTCGACATACGGATTCGGTCGATTGCGGATAGATACTAGTTAAATACGTTCGTACATATAGTCGTTTCGGCTTATGAGTCGGTCTTATTCATGATTTCTATATATATGTTCATACTTGTTGTCTTTATGCCTTACATATTCAGTACGTTATCCTTACTGACTCCCCGTTGCTCGGGGGGCTGCGTTCATGCCCGCAGGTACAGGCAGATAGGGAGGTGGTCCAGCTTAGTAGGACTTTTATCCAGCAGAGATCGGTGCACTCCATTCGATCCGGAGTTGCAGTCTATTTTTAGTAGGCTATCCTTTTGAGATGTATATAGATGGGTATGACGGGGCCACAATCCGTCACTTTCTACGACTTTCATTCCGGTAGAATCAGACAGTTGTATGTAGTAGTCAGACGATGTAGCCTTGTCGACTTATATTCTTTTGTGTATAGTATATATAGCAGCCTAGCCGGCTTGCACTGTTCTTCCGCATGTGGTGTATATATATATGCAGGCTATACAGAGTTCTGATGTTTCCTCTTATGAGATTAGTTTGTGCCATTTATGGGCTATTGATATTCAGCATGTTTCAGATAAGTGTTTAGGGGTGTTTGGTCGCTAGAGGTCAGACTCCCGTCACGGCCCATCGGTTTGGGTCGTGACAGAAGTGGTATCAGAGCAGTTCCGTCCTAGGATTGTCTACAAACTGTGTCTAGTAGAGTCTTGTTTATGGGTGTGTTATGCACCACACTTATAAACAAAATGCTACAGGACATTTAGGATGATGTCATTCTTTCTCTCTTAGATTGTGCGATAGAGCCATGTGTTAGGCGTTTGCTTCTGATGAATTGTTATGATTTCAGCAATGCCTCCCAAGAAAGCTACAACTGCCAAGAAAGGTAAGAAAGCCATAGGAGAGGCCACTAGCCATACTCGGCAGGCCACTAGGGCTCAGGATGAGATTCAGAGCGAGAGCCCATCCGAGACATCGCATACACTATCTCCAGCACCCGTCCCAGTTCCTCAGCCAGATGCACCAGGTCAGGATGTGCGGGATGCTTTGTTCGATTATTGACCGGATTAGTAGCCGCTCGAGCTCGGCGGCGAGGGAGGCTGTAGTTCGTGGGTTAAGACTTTCCTCGAGTTAGATCCTCCGGAATTTTCAGTGATAAAGCAGAATATGGATCCCTAGGATTTCATTGATGGTATGCAGAGGATTTTGAGGGTGATGCATGCAAGTGAGGTTGAGTCGGTGGAGTTAGCTTCGTATAGACTGCGTGATATTGCAGTGGAGTGGTATCAGACTTCGGAGTTATCTAAAGGAGAGAATGCTCCTCCAGTTGTTTGGCGAGAGTTCGTAGATACTTTTATTCACCATTAGTTGCCTCCTGAGGTCAGGCGAGCTCCAGCAGACAAATTTCTACGTATTGAGCGAGGGCGACGTGAGTGTCCGAAAATGCGGTGTATTTCGATTCTATGGCTAGATATGCCCCGACCATGGTGGGCGAGATGAAGGACAAAGTTCTTGTTTTGTGGGCGCTTAGGGCCACGTTGATAGATGCTTGTACGGCTAACTGCATTACGGTACTGGCATTGATATCTCTTATATACCGGTATATGCACAGAATCTGGAAGATCGTAAGCGACAGAGGGGGGCAGAGCGTGACCGTGACCGAGGCCATGGTAAGAGGGCTAGATCTTTCGACATTGGAAGTGAGTCCAGGGGAGGACAGAGGCAGCAGCATTCCCAGTATTCATATCATTCAGTAGGGAGTGCACCTCCGCGATATTTAGGCCCCGAGGTTTGATCGGTGGCTGCTTATTCGGAGCGACCCCCGAATTCTAGAGCATCGGGCTCCCGGTACGGACCCGAGTCGGGACGAGATGGGCCACCCGTACCCACGTGTACCCAGTGTGGTAGGTTACATATCGGGTAGTGCCGATTAGGATCGAATGCCTATTATTCTTGTGGCCGATCAGGTCATGTGATGAGGAATTATCCGTCAAGAGGTGGCATGGGCACTATTCATCCTACAGGGTCTACGGCTGGTTCTTATTCTGGGAAGCTTAGGGAGTTGAAGTTAAAGTGATTCTTGGGATTTTTGACCCCTCAAGGTATGTAAATGATTCCTACCTTTATATTTAAGTTGACTACCGAGAGTTTTAGTGATTGTAGGTAAAGAGAAGGTATTTGTGAGAGTGATAGATTGATGAAGGGCAAGGTAGTGACATGAGGCTATTTTAAGAAATGATTAGGAATGGATTTACATGTATTTTAATATGTATAGATGTTATCATTGTATTGTGGGTATTATAGTTGATGTTGGATCGAATGAGAAGTTGAAGAGTCGTAAGCTTATAAAGGGGATGGTTGTCTATATTTCGTTAAGATTTATATGTGCTTGAGGATGATTAGTAAGCAAGGCAAGTAGCCTAATTAATACTTATGTTACCTTAATTGTAGACTTACAAGTTCAAGAGGTAGGAGTTGGGCGACTTGATATACGTCAAGGTATGTTACGGCTTTTCCTTTCTTTCACTTGGCATGATTCTCTGATATGAACAAATAAACAAGTCAGAGAGTTTCCATATTACTATGCTTGTAAGCCTTTAAAGAATTACGGTTTTAATGTTTCATATCTCGGCTATGGTATTTCCCCGTATACGGATCTTGTGATTTTCTATCTAGTAGTATGAGTTCGGTAAGGCCCGTGAGAGGCCAATTGTCATTATATTGTTTGAAAATCTGTTGTTCGGTTTATTTGTGCTATGGCTTCGGTCTCTCGATTCTCGGGGGTACGTAGAGAAAGGCACGCCGACGAGGAGGTGAAGGTGTGACTGCGATATTATATTTCATATGTGAAAGGCACGCTTGACAGGGGGTGAAGGTGTGGCCTATGAGTGGTCCATGAGTGGCCTATGATGTAGGAGTTTATACATAAGAAAGGCACACTTGACAGGGGGTGAAGGTGTGACCTGCGATATTATATTTCATAAGTGAAAGGCACGCTTGACAGGGGGTGAAGGTGTGGCCTATGGTGGTCCATGAGGTGGCCTATGATGTAGGAGTATATACATGAGAAAGGCACACTTGACGGGGGTGAAGGTGTGGCTTGTGATGTGACGAATGAGGGCGTGTGTACCTACTAGATATATATATATATATATATACATACTTTTCGACATACGGAGGTACGGTTGCAGGACGGATACTAGTTCGTACGATTAATCCGAGATAGTCATTTCGAACTTATGAGTCGGATCTTATTAATGATTTCTATATATATGTTCATACTTATTTGTCTTTATACCTTACATATTCGGTACATTATCCGTGCGACTCCCCGTTCTCGGGGGGGTTTGCGTTCGTGCCGCGGTACGGGAGGTGGTCCCGACTTCGTAGGACGCTTTATCCGGCGAGAGATCGGTGCACTCCACGTTCGATGGGAGTTGCGGTCTATTTTTGGTGGGCCATCCTTTTGAGATGTATATAGATGGGTATGTGGGGCCGTATCCCCGTCCTTTCGGACTTTCGTTCCGGTAGAGAACGTAGATAGTTGTATACGATGATCAGACGATGTAACTTGTCGGCTTATGATAACTTTTGTGTACGGTATGTATAGTAGCCTAGCGCCAAGCTTTTTGTTCTTCCGCGTGTGGTGTATATATATGTATTTGCGGGTTACGGAAGTTCGATGTTTTCTCTTGCAAGTTAGTTTGTGCCCGTATATGGGCTATTCATGTTGACATGTTTACGATAAGTGTTTAGGGTGTTTGGTCGGCCCAGAGAGTCGAGACTCCCACGGCCCCGTCGGTTTGGGTCGTGACGGTTACTCGAACTTACGTCCTCAGATAGAGTTATAGCTTCGCAGGCTCTCGTACATGTGCTTTATGATATGTATATGTAAGACTACACTATGACTAGTTGGCCGGGCGGAATACCACCACGATGGGCGCGGTGGGCGGGTATAATGATACTACCCACCGTGCTGGTTGGTCGGGCGAGACACCGTAGTGGGCGGCATGAGATGGTTACCCCGGACGCGGGAGGCCCAGACGCAGGCTAATGATGATCACACCGTACCTATATGGTCAGGCAGTTTATGTATGTATGTATGATATGATTATGTTTTAAATATAAAAGTTAGCATGCAACCCCGGAGGCCTTAAGGGACAATCAGTTACAGGTTATCTCTTCATCTTATGCTCTCTTATTTCTTAATTATGTTGTGACACATGCCTTAAATACTCAGTACATTATTCTTACTGACGTCCTTTCTTTTATTGTTACACCTCAGAAAATTTTCCGTTGATGCACAGTGAATAGACTAACGAAGAGCACGAAGTATACGGTATTTCAATAAGTAAAGAATGATATTTGATGACCCTAATTGAGATTTCAAAGACATTCGAGGTAAGAGGAGAAAGTCTGCCAAGAGAAGGCAAGGCATACGATATATATCGGAAAGGATTTAAAAGTAACAAGTTAATGATGATTTTATAGTGTCTTGGAGAAGAGATATAACGTCCCTTAGATTGTTAATGAGGTGTTAAGCAAGTATCAAGAAGGTTCCATAAGGATTGGAGATCAAACGAAGCGACGAGAACAAGATCAGTGAAAAGATGGGTTATACGGCCGATTATACGGTCCGTATAATGTGCATACGGACCGTATAATGGTCCCCGCCGAAATCGTCACGGTGAAGGTCTCTCAACGATGGGATTATACGGTCACTTATACGGGCCAGGTATAATATCTTGGATATAATGGTCACGAAGCGAGATGTTGAAGGGGTGATTTCACGGTCACTTATACGGACCGTATAAGTTTATACGGACCTTATAAGTGTCATATATTTTCCCGACGGATCAAATTTTTAAGTTATTAAAAAGGGGACCAAGTTCATTATTTCGTTTCATTTTCACCCTAACCTTCAAAGCTAATCTCAGAACACGTCTCCACTCTTCATCATAAGAACTCAAGAGAAATTTATGATCAACTTAAATCAAACTAAGAAAACCAAATGTAAGAAACTCATTAGAGGTCATCCAAGTCAAGAAATTTCATTGGTGGTGAACTAGGGTTTTGGCTCAAGTGAAGTATTTCCACCCAAGGCTTATTCCTACACTATCTAAGGTAAGTTTTATGGTATTTCCATGATGCTTAAGGTATTGAGAAGTTGAAACACTTGGATTGTAGAAGGATATAGAAAATGGGTCATGAATGTGGGAATAGTGTCATTTTTGAGTAATAGTTTGGGTTGAGTAATGATTCTTGATATGTTATGACTATAATCATGTTATAAATGATATTGAGAACATGGGATAAACATTTTATATGAGCGAATGTAATAGTCTGGTATGACCATGGATATAGATGATTGGAAGTGAATTGAGAAGTAAGGATAATGTAGGTGAATAAAGACCATTGTTATGATATTGTGAATGGTATTATTGATGTTTGGGAGTTGATATATGATATGGAGGAAGTCGTATAAATAAAGGAGATGCTTTCCAATTTTCTCTAGCTTTAGTCATGTATGCTAAGTACATCGATTTTCTAATGATAGTATAACTCTAATGAAGGTAGAAACGAGAGCATTGAAGGAGAACGTGCAAGTGATAGAATAGTTGAACGGAAAGGTATGTAAAAGGCTAACCACTTCTTTCATAAGGCATGGTTCCTTGGCCAAATATCTATTCTTATATGAGCCTACGATGTCCTCCAAATGATTCTATCTTCAAAAGCTACTAAGCTCACGAATCTCGATTTGTTACGATTGTACTAAATTCCTCCTATGATGAGAATCCTCTAAGGGTAGATGTAATGAACGATAATAAAAATGATGCTAAAGATGCTTATGAGCTTTTATGTATATGTGACTATGTATGGCTATTAAGAAACCCCGAGCCTATATGGTCAGGTAGAATAAATATATATATATATTGCGCACGCACCACTGCAGTTGGGTACGGATAGCCCTGAGCCTTGGTAGGGCCAGGTATGTATACTCGCGAGAACACTTTCTATGGTACAGTATGTGAAACACCCGAACCTTCGTGAGTCGGGTATGCTATGTACATGATATGGATATGTATACGATATAAATATGAATATAAATACGAATATGCTATGAATACGAAAATGGATACGAAATGTAAATGAGTATGGATATGAATACGGATACGGATATGGATGTATGTACACAATCACGCATTAGAAATGGAAAGTCTCTATGAAAAGCAAGTAAGTGTTTATGACGATGGTTACACTACCTCCCACGTCTTATGCTATTTCTCATGTTGCTTATTATCTTATAATGATGTTGATCATGCTTTACATACTCGGTACATTCTTCGTGCGCGTCCTTTTTGTTTGTGGACGCTACGTCATGCCCGCGGTGGCCGGGGAGACGGACTTGATCCATAGGCTTTATTACCCGAGGACTAGATAGGGAACTCGTTTCATTCGAAGCTTCCTGACTTTTGATATTTATTCTTTTGTGTACATATTTATGGGCATGGCGGGGTCTGTCCGCCTGTATATGATATGTATACTCTCCTTAGAGGCTCTAGAAATGTGTGTATGGTTAGATGTATTTGGCACTTGTTTATATTTTGGATATCATTTTGTTAGCCTCATCGGCTTATGTACATTGATATGGGTATAGTTGCTAATGATGATATAAATGTATTGTTGCCCAATGGGATTAGTATGATTGATGGATGGAAAGTATGATTTAGCTCTGTGGCTCACCTAGATGTAAATGTAAAAGTATGATAAGAGGTGCCCGGGTGGGTTAGCACGGGAGCCGTCGGCCCCCTCACGGTTAGGTCGTGACAAAAGTGGTATCGGAAGAGTTGTCCTGGTGTGTGTACGAGCCATGTACCCGATAGAGTCTTAGTTATGGGTGTGTTGCGCGCCGCGCTTTATAAACAGAGGGGAGCATTTAGGAATGAATGACCTTCTTTCTTCGTAAGATCGTGCGATAGAGCTATGATATAAGGACTTCTTTTCCTTAACCGTGTGTTATGTATTTCGAGAGATGCAGCAAAGAAAAAGCTGCACGACGGCCCGAAAAGGCAAAACGGTGGCGGAAAATCGGGCGAAAGAGCACGCGAGCGGTTGTAAGGAAAAGTGAACCCCGAGAATGCGGCTCGAATCTCGGTCCTCCCCGTTCGGTGCCTATTTCGAGGAGCGTGAGGGAGCCTCGGCCCGGCTCCGGCCACCTCGGCTCCTCGGCGGATGCTTCGAGGCCAAGATGTAAAGAGGCCATTCATTTGCTTACTCGGTGGTTGCCGCCCGAGACTCGGCGGCAAAGTACGGGGCAAGGTGATAGGGGCTGGTAGTGCAAGGACCGTGATTTTATTAGCTTGAACCTACTCCCGAAATTCTTTGGATCAAAGCGGATGAGGACCATCGAATTTTATTGATGGAATGTTGAGGACACTTCGGTTGATACATGCTTCGGACACCGAATCGGTGGAGATAGCATCCTTTAGACTGAGGGATGTTGCGGTTCATTGGTACACGATTTGGATGGCTTCATGGGGAGCCAATGCACCTCCCTCGGTATGGCAAGAATTTGTAGATTCCTTCCTCCGACATTATTTGCCTTCAGAGGTTCGGCGAGCTAGAGCCGATAAGTTCTTGAATTTGAGGCAAGGAAGCATGAGTGCTTTAGAGTATAGTCTCTGCTTCAATTCTTTGGCTAGGTATGCTTCGGCCATGGTAGCGGATATGGGCGACCGAGTGCACCGGTTTGTGAAGGGCTTAGGGCCACATTTGATGGATCGGTGGTTGACTACGTCCCTTCAGGACAACATGGATATTTCACACATTCAGGCCCATGCTCAAAATTTAGAAGAAAGCTTACAACAACAAAGAAGTGAGCGTGAGCATGATAGAGGGTATAACAAGAGGGCTAGATATTCGGGTCCGATGAGTGAGTATAGAGACGGGCACAGACAACGATTTTCGAGGCATTCGAGGCATTCTATGACTAGTGCGCCTCCCGGTTTCGGAGATCTGATAGGTTCACTTAATTCGGGCCGGGTTAGAGTTTTCCCGATTCTGAGTTTAGGGGTAATTCGGGTCAGGCGAGGTGTCACGACCCCAACTACGGGCCATGACGGGTATCCGGGGCTAACCACCGAACACCACTCATCTTTGTTACGTTCACACTCTCGTTATTACTATATGCTCATAATTATATGAAACTATCATCATTTGAAACATTTTCACTTATATAAACGTAAGCCCTTCGGCTATCAAAATAATATATATATATATATATATATATATACATATACATACGTGAATATACATGAAGACCGTGGGACCATGTTACCCACACATGCGTATCTACGAGCCTCTACTGGAATACTAGACATATGGACGGGACAGGATCCCGTCGTGCCCAATCATGGATATATACATATATGTACCAAAAAAAATATCAAAGGCACCTGGGGCATGGGTGCTCCGGGCATCGCTCCTGGATGGCCCCTTCGCCTCGTGGGCGGAACCGCCCAAATAAAAAAGGACTCGGGGAATTTGTGCGAATATTGGCAGAATGAAAAAAAGCGAAACCCGTCTGAAAAGAGGAACCCTTTTTTTACTGCGCAATTATACATTTCATATACTTCTCTACTAAGCACGTCGTTCATTATAAGCTATCCTTTTTATACTTACGTACTCCTCGTCGTCTGATTATATTTTTCGTTAACCGTGGGGTAACCATCGTATCCCCCCTTTGTGGGGTGTTGCCAAAACCCCGGCTGGTGGAATCAAAAGCTGCCAGCGGTGACATCCCGGCCTCAGCCGGTGGGAAACATATCTTTAAAATTTCATGCATTTATTTTGTATTTACTCTCCAAAAAATTAATCC
>NC_081347.1:41482014-41497514 GCF_029784015.1 Lycium ferocissimum | reverse complement strand
GAAGTATATTCATCCAAATTCATTCTTATATGATCAAAGGTGAGTTTTACATCTATTTCATATTATTAAGAGTATTTGGTTGTTGAATAACTTGAATGAAGGAAGGAAGAGGAATATGAAGTTCAAACATGGAAATAAGGGTATTCTGCGTAGTAAGTTAACTTGAGTCATGATTCTTAGTATACTATAAGTATAGTCTTGTTGTGAATGACACTAATGATGTTGAAGGAAGTATTACATGTAGATGAATATGGTGGTGTGTTTTAGTTATTGATGAGGATGACTTTGAAAGGAAGTTTTGATAATTGAACAATGTTTAACTTGAAGAAGCCTATTGATTATCATGCTATGGGTGTTGCTATTGACGTTTGGGAGTTGTTTAGTATATGGAAAAAGTTGTTGAAACAAAGGAAATGCTGCCCAATTTTCATTAGCTCTTAGTCGCTTTAGTTTAGACTTAAGAATGTTTCTAATAATCTAACTTAGCACGAATTCTCTTGAATGTAGAGTTGTGAGCTTGGAAGGAGAACGTTTAGTCGTTAAGGAGACGTAAAAGGTATGTTAAGGTTAGTCCCTTTCTTTTAAAGGCATGACTCTTATATTATGATTTCTTCTCTATATTTTCATGACCTTCTTACATCCCAAAAGTTGAAAGTTAAAGATTCTTAAGAGCTTCTTATGAGAAAGAGATAAGATGTGTTCTATGATAATGATGATTTATTTCTAGAGATTCCAAAGCTTATGAATTGATGCTATTATGAGCTTAATGATCTTATTTCATAATTTCCTTGATGTTATTCATTGTTGGCCATCTCACCTTATGATACCAGTTCCTTCAAGGTGAGACCTAGCGATGACGTTGATCCATAATATAATCGGAGATTACCGACCTTACGTCACTCCGATAGAGTTACAGCATTTACTTAAGCTCTCATGAATACTTTATGATATGTATATGTGAGACTACACCGTGCCTAGTTGGTCCGGCAGACACCACCACGATGGGCGTAGTGGGCGGCTATAATGATGTTACACCTCGAAAAAATTTTCGTTGATGCACAGTGAATAAAAATAATGAAGGACGCGAAGTATAGGGTGTTGTAATAAGAAAGGAATGACGTTGATGACCTTAAGTGAGATTTCAAAGACGAGAAAGTTGCCAAGAGAAGGCAAGGCATATGATAAGTATCGGAAAGGATTTATGAGCAACAAGTTAATGATGATTTAATGAGGCTTTGGAGAAGAGTTATAACGTCCCTTAGATTGTTAATGAGGTGGTAAACAAGTGTCAAGAAGGTTCCATAAGGATCGGAGATCAAACGAGTCGACGAGAACGAGTTCGGAATGACTGGGCATTATACGGCCAAACATACTGGCTGTGTAAAACATACGGACGATATGTTCAGCTGCACATTCAGCCCAGATTGACATTCCTCTCTGGACCAAATCTACGGCCAGACATACGGTCAAAAGATAAATTATACGGACCGTATGTTGGTCCGTAGAAGTTGGTCGGGACAGATTTGAGTTATTTAATGAGGAATCCAAATTTCATTTATTTCATTTCCATTTCACTCCACTTCTCTCTATAACATCTCTCTACATTTCTCCCACAAGATTTCAAGAGAAATTAGTGTTCAACTCCATCAAACCAAGTGAATCAAGTATAAGAAACCCATTAAAGTTCATCCAAGACAAGAATCCAAGTGAAGGTGAAACTAGGGTTTTACTCAAGTGAAATGTTTGCACCCAAGGTTCATTCCTATACCATCTAAGGTAAGTTTTATGACATTTCCATGTTGTTTAAGGTATTTGAAAGTTGAAACACTTGGATTGCAAAAGGGTATAGCAAATGGGTCATGAATGTGGGAATAGCGTCACTTTTGAGTAAATGTTTGGATTGAGTCATGATTCTTGATACAATATGATTATAATCATGTTATAAATGATGTTGAGAACATGGGATATATGTCGTATATGAATGAACGTAATCGTGTGTTATGACCATGAATATGAATAATTGGAAGTAAATTGAGAAGTAAGGATAATGTAGGTAGATAAAGGATATTGTTATGATGTTGAGAATGTTATTATTGATGTTTGGGAGTTGATATATGATATGGAGGAAGTCGTATAAATAAAGGAGATGCTGTCCAATTTTCTCTAGCTTTGGTCATGAATGCTAAGCTTTCGATTCTCTAATGTTAGTATGCACTCTAATGAAGGTAGAAATGTGAGCATTGAAGAAGAACGTGCAAGTGATAGAATAGTTGAACGGAAAGGTATGTAAGGCTTACCCTTCTTTCATACGGCATGGTTCTTTGGCCAAAAATCTATTATTCTATGAGCCTATGATATTCTCCAATGATCCTATCTCTAACAGCTACTAAGCTTATGATCCTCGACATGATACGATTGTACTAAGTTCCATATATGACGAGTAATCCTTTAAGGATAGATGTAATGAATGACGATAGTAATGATGCTAAAGATGCTTATGAGCCTATATGTATATGTGCCTATGTGTGGCTACTATGAAACCCCGAGCTTATATGGCCGGGTAGAATGTATATATATATATATATAATGCGCGCGCACCACTGCAGTTGGGTACGGATAACCCTGAGCCTTGGTAGGGCCAGGTATGTATGACACTGAGCCTTGGTAGGGCCAGGTATGTGTGAAACATCAAACCTTCGTGGTCGGGTATGCTATATAAATGCTATGTATATGACATCAATATGAGTACGAATATGCTAAGTATATGTAAATGCTATGTAAAGGCTATGTATATGCAATGCATATGATATGTAAATGAGATGAATATGAGTATGAATGGAAATATGAATACGAATACGAAAATGGATACAAAAGGTAAATGAGTACGGATACCTATACGGACACGGATATGGATGTATGTACATGGATACGCAATAGAAATGGAATGTCCCTATGAAAACCAAGTAAGTGTTATGACGATGATACTATTATCTCCCATCCTATGCTATTTCATATGTTGCCTATTATGCTTTCATATTGATGTTTATCATGCTTTACATACTCAGTACATTCTTCATACTGACGTCCTTTTATTTGTGGACACTGCGTCATGCTCGCAGGTGGCCAGGGAGATTGACTTGATCCATAGCTTCATTATTCAGGGACTACATAGCGGAGCTCCATTTCATTTGGAGCCACAGCTTTTGGTATAGATTCTCTTGTGTACATATTCATGGGCACGGCTGGGTCCTGCCCCGCCTATATGACATGACATATTCTTCTTAGAGGCTCGTAGACATGTGTATATGGTTAGATGTGTTTGGCCTTGTCGGCCTATATTTTGGATATTATTTTGTTAGCCTCGTCGGCTTATGTACATTGATATGGGCCTAGTTGTTAATGATGAAATAGATGTATTGTGGCCCAATGGGATTAGTATGATTGATGAATGAAAAGTATGATTTAGCCATGTAGCTCACCTAGATGAAATGTGAAAGCATGTTAAGAGGTGCTCAGGTGGGTTAGCACCGGGTGCCCGTCGCGGCCCTCCGGTTGGGTCGTGACAAAAGTGGTATCAGAGCAGTTCTATCCTAGGGTGTGTCTACGAGCCGTGTCCAGTAGAGTCTTGGTTATGGGTGTGTTGCACGCCACACTTATAAACAAGAGGCCCGCGGCATTTTAGAACGAATGACCTTCTTTCTTCATGCGAATCGTGCGATAGAGCTATGATATAAGAACTTTTTGTTCCTTAACCATGTGTTGTGTATTTCGAAATGCCTGTAAAGAAAAGGGTTCTGAGCTCAAAAGGGCAAGACAGTGGCAGAAAAGCGGGCTGAAAGAGCACCGCCGCCTGTAGTCGAGGAAAGTGAGTCCCAGAATGCGGCTCAATCTCAGTCCTCCCGTTGAGTACCTATTTTAGATGAGCGTGAGGGAGCCTCAGTCCCGCCCTCCAAGACCTCCGGTTCCTTCACAATTTGATGCTTCGGGCCAAGATGTAAAAGAGGCCGTTCATTTGATTACTTGGTTAGTCGCCCGTACTCAACGTAAGTACGGCGAAGGTGATAGGGTCGTTAGTGCGCCTCGTGATTTCATTAGCTTGAACCCTCCTAATTCTTTGGATGTTAGCCGAACGAGGACCCTCGAATTTTATTGATGGTATGTTGAGAACGCTCCAGTTGATACATGCTTCGGACACCGAATCGGTGGAGTTAGCATCCTATAGATTGAGGGATGTTGCGGTTTATTGGTACATAGTTTGGATGGCTTCACGGGGAGCAAATGCGCCTCCTCCGGTATGGCAAGAATTTGTAGATGCTTTCCTCCGACATTATTTGCCCCCAGAAGTTCGCCAAGCTTGAGCCGATAAGTTCTTGAATTTGATGTCACGACCCAACCCCGTAGGCCGTGACTAGTGCCCGAGCTAGACACTCATACACACCCATTAACCAGAACTGGCATACAGATAGCTTATACGTATACGAGGTCGGGCCGTGCGTCTCCAAAGTTGTCGCGTGTACAAATATATGTCACGGTAATCCGGCAAGGCTATCATAAAGCATAACGTCCCAAAATATATACAAACGCAAGCCGACAAGGTCGGCCACGGCAAACGGGACCGCCCAAAACATAAATCATATGAACACAAACCGAACAAGAAATATTCACAACCCACATATATGTCTACGACCTCTAAGAGTAATCACGTAATCATATGACGGACGAGGCCCCGCCGTTCCCCGAATGGACATATGCATATACAACGGAAGAGTTCCGTACTAAAATATAGGCTCAAACAAAGGAGCACTCCAAGATAGCAGTAGTAGATGTCCTAAGTCAAGTGATCACCAAAGTGGGCGTCATACCCGCGGCACGAAACGTGCACCCGAAAACGGGGGTCGACGGAATATGTACCGAGTATATAAAGCATGAAATACAAGAAACAAAGATCATAACCTAACAAAAAGTACGACAAAATAAGTACAATATCCAATACAAAATATTTACTTTTGAAACACAAATCATGCGTGGGGCCGGGGGAACATGGTCGCCACCCCGTCTTGGCGCCATAACACATCATACACCGGAGATTTCATATCTCCGTAACTCCAAGATATCTCCATAACACATCATAACGCCATAACACATCATAACACCGTAATATATATACGGTGTGACCGCCTAGCGAGGGACTCGGTGAACCTTAACACATCATACTCCGGAATATAGCATAGTGCGCACGATGACATAACCGGTCCGGGACTCGGCGAAAGATGTAACAACCATATGCACGAGCGGAGTAGTGAGCAACCATATGCACATAAATCATCATTCCAGACTCAATAGATAAATAAGTAGTCAACGCTCGGGGGTTAAGACGATAGTCACGTAACTTCTTTCAAAAAGTCGTTAGAACTATACAAAGGAAGGTCTCGGGGGACCACGAACAAGTATCAAACCAATCCGAGGCCGCCTATGAAAGTTACGGCATTACTCGTTATGGAATCTTTACGAACGTATCGAAGCGATCCGAGCCCGTCTATGAAAGTTAGGGACCTTATATGACATAGAACCCTTTAAGAACACGAACTCTTTATGCAACATTTATTTTCCAATCATACAAAATACATAAGGACAATGGCTCGACCATATTAAAAATGCTACTATCAAGAAGTGAATAAGAATCGTAGACATGCTCGGATCTTATGAATAGAGTTACCCTGAGGCTCGTATCATATCTTACTTACATCTAAGACATGCCAAAAGAAAGAAAGGTTAAGCTTTACATACCTCGTCCGCTTCCTAAGCTAATCCATACTTCAGTCTCGGGCTTCCCAAGATCTACAACAATGTCATTAGATACTAACATTAGTTATAGGCACTTAGGAATTCAATTCCAAGCTAGCACTTTATCTACAGAAATTTGGGCAGCATTTCCCCTATAAATTTAACAACCCCGAGAATTCAACTCGGCCAAATCATCAACAACAATACCAACAATCAATTAACAACATCAACAATTAATTCAAAATGCATTCTAACGTTAGTAACTCCTTTCTACATAATTCAACAATGTTCCATTTACATTCAATTCAACTACATACAATCAAGCCAATATCAACGCTCACACGTTCAAGTACTAACCCGAGATCATTCAAACAAGATTCAAGCACACTTCAAACAATCCACACAATATTCAAAACAACCCAACCAATATACCATTCCACCCGAAACCTCCCCAAACTCAATAAGAATAACAACAACACATTTCCTTCTTCCAAATTCATGAACTGCACCAACAAACCACACATTAACAATACCATTCTCATAAATGTAGAAACTACATTCAAATCACGTTGGCTTCTAAAACAGCCCACAACAATTACAACTTCCACTTGAATCATTAAACTTTCATTATCATCATAGAATCCACAATAACAACAACCAAAACACTAAGTAAATTTAGTTCATCACTCCTACACCATACAACACCTACACGGCTCAACCCCAACATACATGATTTCATGAATTTCATTCATTTCTACATACTACAACATACACAAACCATCCATAACATATGAAAAAGAAGATTAAACCTTACCTTTTCCACTTAACTCCACAACTTGGCTAGGGTTGTAAATGGCACAAACAAATGGTTTGATTGCTCCAACAACTATCTCACGTTAACAAGGACCTTCCAATTGGTTGAATTGCTAGAAGAAAATATTTTTTTTTTATCAATTTTTCATGGACCTTGTTCGGCTAGACCATGGCCGAATATGGCTTCTTCTTTTTTTTTCTCCAAGGTTCTCCAAGTTTCTAAGGTGAAAGATGAATATAATTTGTCTTTCTAGTCATCAATTGTATGCCTATATAACTCATCCAAGTGGCCCATGCCCCACACATATTATCAATTAAATTTGTGGACCATGGGAACACCATGCCACACGGCCAACTTGGCCTTTGTTTCATGAATTATTAACTTTCCATAATTAACTTTTAACCCCAAATTTTTCTTAATATTCCATGCCAATAAAATCATAAGCAACTTGTGCCTTAAAACAAAATCGGAGGTTAAAAGTCTCTACCTCGTATCCCGAAATAGTCTTGTCCTTAACTTATCGCAGTTAGCTCGGATTATCCCAATGTACAAAATACGGGATATAACATTTGAGGCAAGGAAGCATGAGTGCTTTAGAGTATAGTCTCCGCTTCAATTATTTGGCTAGGCATGCCTCCGACTATAGTAATATATGGGTGACCGAGTGCACCGATTTGTAAAACGCCTTAGGGCCACATTTGATGGATAAAGATTATTGCATCCCTTCATTGCATGGATATCTCACGTAAGAACCATACTCAATTTAGAAGAAAGTCTACAATAACAAGAGTGAACGTGAGCATGATAGAGGTATAACGAGAAATCCGTCTTGGCCGATGAGTGAGCATAGAGGTGGATCGAGGTCATATTCTAGGCACTCGATCCATTATGATTAGCGCGCCTCCACGATTTTCGGTGCCGGAGATTTGATAGATCGCATTCATCAGACAAGGTCGAGTCGAGCTTTTCGGGATCTCGACCGAGAGGTGATTCGAGTCGGGCGAACCATCGGTTTCACGAATTCCCCGAAGTGTGGGAAGTTACATTCGTCCCGTGTCGCCGATGGGTTCGAGTTTTGCTATGTCATGTGGTCGGCCGGGCACGTGATGTGTGATTGCCCCTCAAGGTACGGTGGTAGAGGTGGGACCCGGCCTTCGATAGGGATAAGCCTGGATCTTTTCATATGCGCGCTACGGGGCTGTGATTCACACGCGGTCGGCCGTAGTGAGGCAAGGGAGAGCATCGAGTTCAGTGGCCCTCAACCCGTATTTATGCTCTGGCCGGACGCCAACCTTTAGTCCTTCCCCGAACGTGGTCGGGTATATTATCTATTTTCTCGTGATGTACACATCTTTTGATAGATCCGGTTCTACGCGTTGTCATATATTACTCGGTTATATTGCGGGTCGTATTGAACCCGAGTCGATCAAACCTTTTTAGGTATCTACACCGGTTGGTGATCCCGTAAAGCTAGCCAAGTATATAGAATTATAGTCGTGATTTAACGTGACCATCATACTATGATTGACTTGCGTAGCCGGAAATGGTGGATTTTGATGTCATTATGGGCATGGATTGGTCTTGCTATTCCAATGTCGATTGTAAAATGAAAATGGTTCATTTCCAATTTAAAAGGAGAACCGCTTTTAGAATGGAAAGGAAATACTACGTCCCCAAAAGGTGTTTATTTCAATCTAAAGGCAAGGAAAATTATCACAAAAGGTTGCATTTATCATCTAGTTCGGGTTCAAGATGTAGAAGCAAAGCGCCGACTTTTCAATTCGTCCCGTAGTGAATTACGGATATATTCCGGAAGAGCTTCAAACTTCCCCCTCCCGAAAGAGAGATTGATTTTTATTGTATGTTGCACGAACACTAAGCCTATATCTATTCCTCCTTAGAGAATGGCTCCCGCAGTCGAAAGAGAGTTGAAAGCACAATTGAAAGACTTGCTTAAGAAAGGTTTTATTAGGCCTAGTTCATCCCCGTGGGGAGCACCCGTATTGTTTGTCCAAAATAAGGATGGCTCCATAAGAATGTGCATTGACTATCGACAATTAAATAAGGTGACGATTAAGAATAAGTATCCTCTTCCGAGGATTGATGACTTATTTGATCAATTACAAGGCGCCAAATGGTTTTCAAAGATAGATTTGAGATCCGGGTATCATCAAGTGAGAGTTAGGGAGAAAGATATCCCCAAAACAACCTTCGAACAAGATACGGCCATTTTGAGTTTCGGTGATGTCATTTGGGCTAACTAATGCTTCGGCGGTGTTTATGAATTTGACGAACGACGTATTCAAGCCTTTTCTAGATTTGTTCGTGATTGTATTATCAACAATATCTTAATGTATTCTAGATCCGAAACGAATACGCGGATCATTTGCGTATTGTCCTGGAGTTCTTCAAAGTCGAGAGTTGTTTGCAAAATTTTCTAAGTGTGAGTTTTGGTTGAACTCAGTGACATTTATGGGGCACATTGTTTCGCCCGATGGTATTCGGCCTAGATAGCCAAAAGATTGAGGCATGAAGACTTGCCGAGGCCACAACTCCTACGGAGGTTCGTAGCTTTCCGGGCTTATTACGGGAGATTTGTTGAAAGTTTCTCTTTTCCTCGCACCATGGACCCGAGGAAATCGGCAAAGTTTTAGTGATCGTACGGTCCAGGAACATAGTTTCCAAAGAATTAAAAGATAGATTGACCTCCGCACTTTGATCCCGACACTTCCGGAAAGTGGAAGGTTATGTTGTTTATCGCGATACTCGCTATCAAGTTAAAACGTGTATTGATGCAACACGGTAAGGTGATTGCGTATTTTCGAGGCAATTACAAAAACATGAGAAGAATTACCCAACTCACGATCTAGAATTAGCTGTAGTGATTCATGCATTAAAGATGTGGAGACATTACTTGTTTGGTGTTCATGTGGATATTTACACAGATCATAAGAGCCTTCGGTATATCTTCAAGCAAAAAGAGTTGAATTTGCGGCAACGACAATGGTTGGAGTTGCTAAAAGATTATGATGTCGATATTCTGTATCATCCTGGAAAGGCAAATATTGTGGCTGATGCTCTTAGCCGTAGATCTATGGGAAGTTTGTGTGATGTACGACCCGAGGAGAAAAGAGTTAACTGGCTGCGGAGCTCCGGCGGTTAGCTAGCACAGGAGTTCGAGTAGCCCGATTCAGAAGCGGGGAACTACCGTTCCAATTCAACCGTTCCGTCGCTAGTAGTGGAAAGAGAGAGCGACAATACGAAGACCCCATGCTAATGCACTATAGAGATACATTCCCTCATGAAAAGATGAGTTATCATTTGAGATTACGGAGACGGAGTTCTTCGATGTCGAGGCAAGCTATGTGTTCCGAATGTGGCGGGTACGCCATCGGAATACGGAATAGCTCATTGTTCCCGATATTCTATCACCCCCGTGAATAACGATATCATGATCTTAAGTCTATATATCGGTGGAATAGGATTAAGAAAGATATAGCGAGAATTTGTGGCTCAATGTCCAAATTGTCTAACAAGTGAAAATCGAGCACCAAAAGCCAGGAGGATTGTTACGAAGTTATAGAAATCTAGCCCGAAGTGGGAAGTGGTTAACATGGACTTCATTACGGGTTGCCTCATTCTCGACAAATATGATTCCATATGGGTGATTGTGATAGACTCGTACGAAGTCGCTTTTTCTTGCAGGTAACGTATACGGCGAGCAGAAGATTATGCAAGCTTTATGTAAAGAGATTGTGCGACTTCGGGTGTTCCCGATTATCCATTATCTCGGCATCGAGGAACTCGGTTTGCCTAAATTTCGGAAGTCCTTCGAAGGGTTTGGGGGGACTAGGTAAGGCCTTAGACGACATTTCATCCCGAACGGACGGACGGGCGAACGTCTATTCGGACTGCGCGAAGATATGTTACGGCCATGTATGTTAGATTTTGGAGGTAATTGGGATGATAACTTACCTCTTATTGAGTTTGCTTACAATAATAGTTATCATTCCATTATTCAAATGGCCCGTACGAGGCTTTATATGGAAGAAAGTGTAGATCCCAATCGGGTGGCTTGAAACGAGGCTAAATTGGTAGGGCCGTACTTGATTCAACAAGAGGTAGAGAAAGTTAAGCTTATAAAAGATCGGTTGTTAGCGACCCAAAGTCGTCAAAAGTCATACGGATAATCGTCAAAGGGACTTAGAGTTTGAAGTTAAAGGTCGGTATTTTTGAAAGGTATCACCAACGAAAGGGTGTGATGAGATTTGGCAAGAAGGGAAAATTAAGTCCCCAAGACATTGACCGTATAAGGTTGTGCGAAAGGTAGGCAAAGTAGGTTTACAAATTAGATCTACCTCACGGTTCGGGAGTCGATCATCCGAAGCCCATGTTTCGATGCTTCGTAAACGTGTTGGAGATCCCACTAAATCGTTCCGTAAACGATGTTCAAGTGACGAGAAAAGTTGACTTATGAAGAGGTACCCATTGCCATATTAGATAGGCAGAGGTACGGAGGCTTAGAAATAAAAGTGGCCTCGGTTAAGGTTTTGTGGAGAAACGGTAATCGAGAAATGACACGGAAGCGGAAATCGTGAAATCCAAGCACCCGCGTATCTATTTCGGCCCGGAGAGAGGGCAAGATGAGACATCAAGATCATAAGGTATGTATGTTTTTCTTTTATGCATTTGGGTCGTGTGCGTGGCCAAATTATATTCTTATTATGTTGTACGGCCATGCGAGGCATTGTTATTATGGGTCACACGGGATGGTAGTGCCATATTACAGGGGAAACTCATGCGAAATTTTCGTAGAATTCCTGAGCGCTTAACATTCGAGGACGAATGTTCTTAAGGGGGGAAGAATGTTACACCTCAAAAAAATTTCCGTTGATGCACAGTGAATAAACTAACGAAGGGCGCAAAGTATACAGTGCTGTAATAATTAAGGAATGACGTTGATGACCTTAAGTGAGATTTCAAAGACGTTCGATGTTAGACGAGAAAGTTGCCAAGGGAAGGCAAGGCATACGATAAGTATCGGAAAGGATTTATGAGCAACAAGTTAATGATGATTTAATGAGGCTTTTCAGAAGAGTTATAATGTCCCTTGGATTGTTAATGAGGTGGTAAACAAGTGTCAAGAAGGATCCATAAGGATCGGAGATCAAACGAGTCGACGAGAACGAGTTCGAATGATTTGGGCATTATACGACGCCAAACATGCGGCCGTATAAAACATACGGACCGTATGTTGACCGCACATTCATGGCCAGTATCGACACTCTCCAGACCAAATCTACGGCTAGACATACGACAAAAAATTATACGGACCGTATGTTGGTCGCGTAGAAGTTGGTCGGGGTATTTGAGTTATTTAATGAGGGATCCAAGTTTCATTTTATTTCATTTACATTTCACTCCACTTCTCTCTATAACATCTCTTTACATTTCTCCCACAAGATTTCAAGAGAAATTAGGGTTCAACTCTATCAAACCAAGTGAATCAAGTATAAGAAACCCATTAAAGTTCATCCAAGACAAGAATCCAAGTGAAGGTGAAACTAGGGTTTTTGCTCAAGTGAAGTGTTTGCACCCAAGGTTCATTCCTACACCACCTAAGGTAAGTTTTATAACATTTCCATGTTGTTTAAGGTATTTGAAAGTTGAAACACTTGGATTGCAAAAGGGTATAACAAATGGGTCATGAATGTGTGAATAGCGTCACTTTTGAGTAAATGTTTGGATTGAGTCATGATTCTTGATACAATATGATTATAATTATGTTATAAGTGATGCTGAGAACATGGGATAGATGTCGTATATGAATAAACGTAATCGTGTGTTATGATCGTGAATATGAATGATTGGAAGTAAATTGAGAAGTAAGGATAATGTAGGTAGATAAAGGATATTGTTATGATGTTGAGAATGTTATTATTGATGTTTGGGAGTTGATATATGATATGGAGGAAGTCGTATAAATAAAGGAGATCGTCCATCTTTCTCTAGCTTTGGTCAGCTAATGTAAGCTTTCGATTCTCTAATGTTAGTATGTGACTTGAAGGTAGAAATCATGAAAGATGAAGAAGAACGTGCGAAGGATAGAATAGTTGAACGGAAGGTATGTAAGGCTAACCATCTTTCACAAGGCATGGTTCTTCGTCAAACATCTATTCTTCTACGAGCCTAACATATTCTCCAATGATCATCTCTAAAAGCTCTTTTAAGCATGATCCTCGATATGATACGATTGTACTAAGTTCCTTATATGACGAGCAATCACTTTAAGGATAGATGTAATGAATGACGATATTAATGATGCTAAAGATCTTGTGAGCCTATATGTATATGTGCCTATGTGCTTAAATATATGAAACCCCGAGCGTATATGGGCGGGTAAAATGTATATATATATATATATATATATATATATATATAATCGCGCGCGCACCTACTCAGCGGTTGGTACGGATAACCCCGAGCCTTGGTAGGGCCGGGTATGTGAAACACCGAACCTTCGTGGTCGGGTATGCTATATAAATGCTATGTATATGACATCAATATGAGTACGAATATGCTAAGTATATGTAAATCTATGTAAAGGCTATGTATATGCGCAGTATATGATATGTAAATGAGATGAATATGAGTATGAATGGAAATATGAATACGAATACGAAAATGGATACAAAAGGTAAATGAGTACGGATACGTATACGGACACGGATATGGATGTATGTACACGGATACGCAATAGAAATGGAATGTCCTTATGAAATCCAAGTAAGTGTTATGACGATGATACCATTATCTCCCATCCTATGCTATTTCATATGTTGCCTATTATCTTTCGTATTGATGTTGATCATCTTTCATCTCGGTACATTCTTTCGTACCGACGTCCTTTTGTTTGCGCGCGGACGCCGCGTACCGCCAATTGGGGTGAGAACGGACTTGATCCATAGCTTCATTATTCGGACTATATAGCGGAGCCTCGTTTCGTTCGGAGCCACGGCTTTTGGTATAGATTCTTTTGTGTACATATTCATGGGCACGGTGTCTTGTCACTTTATGTAATGACACATTCTTTTTAGAGGCTCGTAGACATGTGTATATGGTTAGATGTGTTTGGCGCTTGTCGGCTATATTTTGGATATTATTTTGTTAGCCTCGTCGGCTACGCGTACATTGATATGGGCCTAGTTGTTAATGATGACATAGATGTATTGTGGCTTTAGATGGGATTAGTATGATTGATGAATGAAAAGTATGATTTAGCCGTGTGGCTCACCTAGATAAAATGTGAAAGTATGTTAAGAGGTGCGCAGGTAGAGTTATGCAAGATTGCTAAAATCGTGACCTCGATTGGGTCGTGATAAATGACACTTACACCGTGCCTAGTTGGCTGGGCAGACACCGCTAGTGGGTGGCATGAGATGGTTACTTCGTACGCGGGAGGCCCGGACGCGGGCTAATGATGATCACACCGTACCTATATGGTCGGGCAGTTTATGTATGTATATATGATATGATTATGTTTTAAATTTAAAAGTTAGCATGCATGACTCCGGAGGCCTTAAGGGGCAATCAGTTACAAGTTATCTCTTCATCTTATGCTCTCTTATTTCTTGATTATGTTGTGACACATGCCTTACATACTCAGTATATTATTCGTCCTGACGTCGTTTCTTTTATAGACGCTGCGTTCATGTCCGCAGGTAGACAGGGAGATGGCGCGGACGCTTAAGAGCTTTATCGAACGGATATGCGGGGCCCCCCTTTACCTCGGGGTTGCGGCTTATTGGTATGTTCGTGTACATATTTGGGGCATGGCGGGGTGCGCATGCCGTCCCGTCGCCGTGATTTCGATCTTTTCAGGTTAGAGGAGATACAACGTATGGGTAGTAGATGTTATGTGATCTCTTCTTGTGTATGCTGCGTTTATCATTTTGCTTAGTATCGCGGAGAAACGCGTACGTGTATGTTTGAGAGATATTCGAAAATCATTTCATGATAAGTTGGTGTTGGGAATGGAATATGTTCAGGTTGAGTTTGATGATGACTCTGAAAGGTGGTACTCCGTGGGCTATCTCCGGGTACCTGTCATGGCCCTCTAGTTGGGTCGTGACACTAGGATATGTAGTACTAGACTGTGTGGGGACTCAAAGTCTTTCCTAAACTCTCCTTAGCTCTAGGTAAGTCACTTCTCATGTTATTACAAGCCATGTGACAACCTCTTGAGCCCCTTTTCACATAAGGTGGTTATAATCAGTTCATTTTTACTCTAACAACTTACCTGGTTTCAACTTATTATAAATAGGGATAAAACTTAACTTCTTAAACTCCTAATTATTTCAATTGCCAATTTTCAACCAAACAGCCAGGGTAACACAACCACAAACCACATACTAAGAATACAACTATATATTTTTCATGTTGAAGTTAGTCTCAGGAGCTAAAGTTATCTACTGCATGCAGTTAACTTAAACGGATTTCATTCAGGCATTTTATTTAACATATGATTGACTTGCACATGCTCATAGTGATTGATTTGCTACTCACATTTAGATTCATTTGCACATACAGTATATATATATATATATATATATATTATAATATCTTGTATATTTTTTTTTATATAGTAGGTATTAAGTATCTAGCAAAAAAAAAATGAGTGGGCCTTAGCCCATTAGAACGTAAATAAGCAGAGGCATAGGCTGAAAATAGGCTTTGCCAGCCACTTTAGAAAAAAAAAACGTGAGGGTTCTGCCACTTTCAAGTGAAGGAGCACAAAGGGAATTCAAGCATAGATAAATAATAAAGATAAATATATAAGAGAAAGGTAAATTTCTAACCTTAGTTTATAGATTTAATTCATATTTTTTTTAAAAAGGGGAAA